>NC_133620.1:452657867-452957867 GCF_048593235.1 Sminthopsis crassicaudata
GTGTCCCTCAGCAGCAGGTCCTATCCATGGGCTCTGTGTGTTCTCTAGTAGCAGGCGCTGTCCATGTCCTATGTGTCCCTCAGCAGCAGGTCCTATCCATGGGCTCTGTGTGTTCTCTAGTAGCAGGCCCTATCCATGTCCTATGTGTCCCTCAGCAGCAGGTCCTATCCATGGGCCCTGTGTGTTCTCTAGTAGCAGGCCCTGTCCATGTCCTATGTGTCCCCAGCAGCAGGTCCTATCCATGGGCTCTGTGTGTTCTCTAGTAGCAGGCCCTGTCCATGTCCTATGTGTCCCCAGCAGCAGGCCCTATCCATGGGCTCTGTGTGTTCTCTAGCAGCAGGCCTTGTCCATGTCCTATGTGTCCCCAGCAGCAGGTCCTATCCATCTCCTATATGCCCCCCAACAGCAGGCCCTGTCCATGGCTCCTGTGCCCCCAGCAGCAGGTCCTATCCATGGGCCCTGTGTGTTCTCTAGTAGCAGGCCCTATCCATGTCCTATGTGTCCCTCAGCAGCAGGTCCTATCCATGGGCCCTGTGTGTTCTCTAGTAGCAGGCCCTGTCCATGTCCTATGTGTGCCCAGCAGCAGGCCCTATCCATGGGCTCTGTGTGTTCTCTAGCAGCAGGCCCCGTCCATGTGTCCTATATGTCCCCAGCAGCAGGTCCTATCCATCTCCTATATGCCCCCCAACAGCAGGTCCTGTCCATGGCTCCTGTGCCCCCAGCAGCAGGTCCTATCCATGGGCCCTGTGTGTTCTCTAGTAGCAGGCCCTGTCCATGTCCTATGTGTCCCTCAGCAGCAGGCCCTATCCATGGGCTCTGTGTGTTCTCTAGCAGCAGGCCCCATCCATGTGTCCTATATGTCCCCAGCAGCAGGTCCTATCCATCTCCTATATGCCCCCCAACAGCAGGCCCTGTCCATGGCTCCTGTGCCCCCAGCAGCAGGCCCTATCCATGGGCTCTGTGTGTTCTCTAGCAGCAGGCCCCATCCATGTGTCCTATATGTCCCCAGCAGCAGGCCCTATCCATGGGCTCTGTGTGTTCTCTAGCAGCAGGCCCCATCCATGTGTCTTATATGTCCCCAGCAGCAGGTCCTATCCATCTCCTATATGCCCCCCAACAGCAGGTCCTGTCCATGGCTCCTGTGCCCCCAGCAGCAGGTCCTATCCATGGGCCCTGTGTGTTCTCTAGTAGCAGGCCCTGTCCATGTCCTATGTGTCCCTCAGCAGCAGGTCCTATCCATGGGCTCTGTGTGTTCTCTAGCAGCAGGCCCCATCCATGTGTCTTATATGTCCCCAGCAGCAGGTCCTATCCATCTCCTATATGCCCCCCAACAGCAGGTCCTGTCCATGGCTCCTGTGCCCCCAGCAGCAGGTCCTATCCATGGGCCCTGTGTGTTCTCTAGTAGCAGGCCCTGTCCATGTCCTATGTGTCCCTCAGCAGCAGGCCCTATCCATGGGCTCTGTGTGTTCTCTAGCAGCAGGCCCCATCCATGTGTCCTATATGTCCCCAGCAGCAGGTCCTATCCATCTCCTATATGCCCCCCAACAGCAGGTCCTGTCCATGGCTCCTGTGCCCCCAGCAGCAGGTCCTATCCATGGGCCCTGTGTGTTCTCTAGTAGCAGGCCCTGTCCATGTCCTATGTGTCCCTCAGCAGCAGGTCCTATCCATGGGCTCTGTGTGTTCTCTTGCAGCAGGCCCCATCCATGTGTCCTATATGTCCCCAGCAGCAGGTCCTATCCATCTCCTATATGCCCCCCAACAGCAGGTCCTGTCCATAGCTCCTGTGCCCCCAGCTGCAGCCCCTCTGGCACGAGATCCCTCAGGATCTTGCTCCTGCTCATCTGAAGGCACCAGGAGGCAGAAGTCACTTTCCTCACCCCCGGGGGCTTCCCCTGCCTCGCCCCTTTCTGCAACATGGTCTCCAATTTCCACTGAAGCCGGGCCAGAGGCAGCACAGCTCTCCTCCCAATCCTACCGGATCCCACAGCGCAAGCTGCCGCTCACTCATCCTGCTGAAGCCGGTGCTCAGCAGCTTCCCGTCGGTACTGAAGTCAGCCCGCATCGGGCGTGCACCCTCGTGAGGCTGGGCTCGCTCCTGCTTGCGGGGTTAGGGGTTAGAGTGGGCTGCCCTCCCTGCCTCCTTCCCCCCAGCGTCCACATCTGTACCCCACCTCGGGCCACAGACACCCCCAGGAAGCAGGAAGACATTGTGATGCGACACAGGCGTGCCCGGACAAACATGGATGCCCCAATGGAGGGTTAGTAATGGAGGCCAGTGACCCAGGCGCCTCTCAGGAAGCAAAGCCGGCTGGAGCTGGGGCAGGAATCAGCTAAGAAGGGCTTGTCCCGCCCTGTACAGTGCACTCTGCCCTTTATATACATTACCTCATTGGATCCTCACAACGACCCTCTGAGGTCAGGACTGTGCCCCCATTTTACGGATGAGGAAACTGAGTCTCAGAACAATGAAATGACTGACCCACGGTTACCCAAAGGCAGGATTTGAACCTGGAGGCTTTCCTGATTCTAGGTCAAGCTGCTTTGTCCCTAATTTTCTCACCCCAAAAGGCCTGGGGGAGGGAGGACTGAAGACCAACAGCCTCCATTCCTAAGGCTGAGGAGACCAGATTTGGGGATGAGGAGCCAAGGAGTGAGAAGCTCTCATAGGCTCCCTCCCCCTCATCAGAGAGACTAGGGAGCCTTCAGGTCAGAGAGGAGGGCTCTGCTGGGCTGCTGGCCTCAGGGGGATGCTGGGGGTGGGATGAAGCTTCCCGATCCCGCTGCCCAAAGAGCTAAGTCCTGCTTGTGGGGTCGGGAGCAGGGGAAGGGAAAGGGGGGGCTAGAAGACAGGCAGGAAAAGGATGGGGGTCAAGGCAGAGGGACTGGGCACAAGGAGGGTTCCCAGTCCCGAGGGGTCACAGGCTAGGTCGGGGAATCACTGCCGACTGAGTGCTGACAGAGCATGTCAGAGTGTTGGGAGGCTACGCGCCTGGGGATGCCAGGGTGCTGAGTGCTGAGGAGGGCAGAGGCCTGGGAGCTGAGTGCTAGAGAAAGCTGGGGGTCAGAGGCTCCTGGGAGTCTCAGGGGGCTGGAAACTGCTTGGGCTACAGGGGACTAGGGGTCAGGGCATCAAGTACAGGGGATAATGGGGCCAGGAAATCAAAGACTTGCTGCCGGGGGCTCAGTGACCTAGTGAGGTGGGTGAGAAGGTTGGGGTTCAGGAAATGGGGGCTAGGAGACTGGGATGGGGCTGGAGGGTTCTAGAGCAGGTTCACTCACCGCCACCACCTGACCCTTTCGGGGGTCGATGACTCGGAGGGTCTTGTCCTTGCAGGTGGTACAGAGCAGACTCCCATTGGTGTTCCAGCAGACACTGTGGATGACGTCAGGGTGCATGTCATCCAGGCTGAGTAACATCTCCCCTGTTCCCACGTTCCAGATGATGATCACATTGTCCCCTCCTGCCCAAGAGGAGTCACCGCTATTGCCCACACAGAGCTGTGGGAATGGGGGTGGGGAGCAGAGGGCACCCCTGGGGCAGGGGGGGCTGGCCAGCCAGCCTTCCCTCTCCCATTGGGGCACAGCGAGTGGGGCTCCCTCCTCCCCGCTCCCTGGTCACTATGCCTTTGGGAGGCTGCTCCAAGTCTCCTGCTCCCACGTGCCCATACCTGCGCTGAGCAGGACATTGCGGGCGGTGGGGTGCCAGGAGAGAATGCCCACACGTTTGGAGTGGCCCTCCAGTGTGACGATAGGCTCTGTGATGTTCCGCACTGGTGTATAGTCCGGGATCTGCCATACCTGGTGAAAGAAGAGAGGGAGGCAGCACCCCAAGAGCCTCCGGACACAAAAGGAGTCAAAGGAGCAGAAGACTGAGCTCCTGGAAGCTACCTTGGAAGTCCCACAGTCCACTCCCCTCATTTCCCAAGTCACACAGATAACTACTGAAATGAGACATAAAGTAGTTAACATTCGTAACTCTTCTGGGGGATAAAGTCCTTAATACATATCATAACGTTTGTTCCCCCCAATAACCTGGGGAGGCAGGTTAGCCCATTTTGCAGATGAGAACACTGACTCCCAGTCACCCAGCTCGTGTCTGAGGAGGGATTTGAGCCTCCCCTTTCCTCCGAGGTACCAGGCTGCTGGATTTTGGGCCCATCTCCGAGGACTTCATTTCCTCCCCCATCTTTTTCTGTTGCTTCCCTTCCCTCTCACCCCCCCTCGTGTCTCTGGAGGTCAGTGACCGAGAGAACCTCAACTCCCCCACATGGCAGAAGACAGAAGTTCTTTTGGCCATTGGTGGCCTCCTGGGACTGTTTATCTCACCTTGTCTGTCTCTTTTGACTCCCGGCCCAGGAGGGGATGGACAGCGGCCCTCACTGACGGCCAGGAGTGGGCCGAGAACGGTTTGGATCCCATGGAGGCAGGTGTCTTCCCCTGAGTCACCTCCCTCCCAACCCTTCCGCTTGGCTCCAGTTACCCGGAGCCTGTCTCCCCCTTGCCCATCCTCCCCCACCCCCACCCCATGGCTGTGGATATAATTAGTGCTGACTGGTGCACCCTGGAGGAGGAGCCTTGACACAAGGCAATGGGACTCAAAATAGCTCTGGAGCCTTGTTGGGGGCTCCTGGCCCTGGCGCCTCAACTACCTCCCAGCCCTCCCAGCCCGCCCCGGGCTCAGGATCCATACCATGACAGTGGTGTCCTCTGAGGCGCTGGCGATCACGCTGTCATTGTGGGGACACCAGTCTATGTCCAGCACGGGGCCCGTGTGTCCATTGACGGTCGGGTGGTTCTTGTCCACACGTCCTGTCTGTGGAGGCCAAAGAATCAGCTGGGGCGTGGTCCCTGCTCACCTCCTGTCCCGTCTCCTGAAGTCCCACGTCTCCAGAAAGAAATGCCTAGTGGGCCAGTGACTAGGGCCTCCTGCCCCTCCTAACAGAACTTGCATTCCTTTTGTATCATGCTCCATATACTGCCCCCAGGAAGCTTCTTGGGGACAGAGGCTGTTTTCTGCTTATTTGTCCCCAGCACTTAGCACAGTACCTGGCACAGAGCGGTCACTTAATAAATACTTGTTGATTGATTAATTCATTCCCTCCCCTCCCTCCTTTAGGGAACTGACTCCAAGGCCTCCATAAAATCCCACCTTCCTCCACCTCACTTCAGAGATGAGATTTTCAGGTCACAACCAGCTTCCCTTCCTGTTTCCCCTAGTTCCCTTTTTGGGCTTTTACCATCATCCCTAAGGGTCCCATTCTGGTTTGGGGTGAGGAACCCTTTCCATCATATAAAAAAAAAGGAATAACAGTCAGACCAAAGGTCAGGGCTATGGGAGGCTTTTAACAATCATCTCGTTTTAAAGCTCCTAAAGGATTACAGAATGCTTTATACATATTTTGTCCTTGTTTCTCAAAGCTATCCTGGATTGTAGTTATTATTATTAGGTCCATTTGATAGATTTGGAAACTGAGGCTGGGAGAAATCAGGGAGAGAGAGATAAAATAGGATTCTGCCTCCAAGTCAAGCTTTCTATCTACTAAGTCACTTTACTTAATGCCAGTCAGGTTCTCTCTGCACATGGCTTCTGACATCCAAGACCCAAAGTCTAGGCCATGTGGGGGATTGAGGGGGATTCTGAAGCTCCAATGAGAGTCAGGCTCTAGAAGACCCTTAATCATCAAATTGTGCATTTGAAAGGACCTTAAGATCCCTTGAACTCAACTCCTCTTGTTTTACAGAGGGGGGGAAATTGAGGCCCTAAGAGGGCAAATGACTTGCCACATTATATAGTTGATGTAGTTCATTATTGGCAGGGGCAGGACTCAAAACCAGGCTCCCTCCCTCCCCCAAGTCTGTATCCTTTCCACTTCACTAACCACTGCTCACCAGTTATTCAAGGTAAGGTCCTATGTGCCAGGATGAAGTCTGGGGTATGTGTGTGTGTGGGGGGCCCAAGCAAGGTTGTGACTCAGTCACGGGGCAGGAAGGGGAGGTCAGAGGTGCCCTGTGGGCGTCAGGGAGGAGCAGACAGAGGCAGCTGTCTTCCCTGGCCAGTACACTGATGTCTGGAGGGGAGGGGGAGGGAAGAAGTGACAAGGGACATACTGTGTTTTGCCCAATGGAAACCTGAGCTCCAGTCATGGCAGCCAGTGACTCCATTGTCCACATGTGAGTCAGTGGTTATTGTAAGGTCTTTGCAGCTTCCTCTTGTCCACCTCCCCCAAATAACTGCACTCCTCCTCCTCCTCCTCTTCCTCCTCCTCCTCCTCCTTCTCCCCCAAGTTGCAGGGCCTGGAATCCGGGTCAAGGGCATGCCCTTGGGAAGCAGAATCTCACACAGCAGGTGGGGGTAAGGGCTGGGACTGGACACTGCCATGCCTCAAGACTGAGGCTGCTGGGAGAAAGTGGACTCTCAAGGCAGGGCAGTGCCTTCCCTTTCTTTTTCCCATAGGGGACTGGGGGACAAGGGCTTAGAGCCAACCACTCCCCCTCGGGTCCAGGGAAGGCTACCCTTTGGGACCGGGGCCTTTTCCTGGCAATGGGGAGGGACTGAGGACCCCAGTCCTGGTTACCATTAGGGCTTGCCTTCTCACCCTCTGAGCATGAAGGAGTGAGAGATATTTCTGTCCTTTCCCTCCATCTGAACCCCCGAGGATGATAATTCCCAGGCTCCCTGGCCACAGTGGCTGCTTGGGTTCTACCTTGTGACACAATTTCAGCTGGGAAAGGGAACCTCCCCACAAAGAAAGACCCAAGGACTAGGATGCCCACGGTCCTGCCTTGACTCATCTGCATTTCGGGCTGGGAGGATGCTAGCAAACTTGGTTTTGCCCCGAACTTCTTCCTGCTTCCCAGAGCTGACCAAGGGAGTGTGATTCTTTCCTTCCGTGATTGATTCCTTCCTTCCTTCCTTCCTTCCTTCCTTCCTTCCTTCCTTCCTTCCTTCCTTCCTTCCTTCCTTCCTTCCTTCCTTCCTTCCTCCCTCCCTTCTTTCCTTCCTTCCTTCCTTCCTTCCTTCCTTCCTTCCTCCCTCCCTCTCTTCCTTCTTTCTTTCCTTCCTTCCTTCCTTCCTGGGGTTAAGTGACTTGCCCAGGGTCACACAACCAGGAAGTGTTAAGTGTCTGAGGTCACATTTGAACTCAGGACCTGACTTCAGGGCTGGTGCTCTATCCACTACGCCACCTAGCTGCCCCTGGGAGTGTGATTCTTGCAGTGAGGGGAAAAATTGCCCTAGGCCCCGATTCCCAAAGAGTGGATGTTCCAAGGGGTTTGCAGCCCCTATTCTATATTCCCAGAGGGGCCTCCCTATTATCTCCTCCAGTTCTGGAGATCCCAGCGGGTGAGACAGTGGAGTGACCCAAACGGTGCCATTTTGTTTAGCATCAAGACCATCACCTTGAAATTAAAGCCTCAGAGAGGGGTGTTCCTTATTCCCTCTGAGGGCTGAAGCCCCCGGAGGGTGAGGCTGTGTTCTAGCCTGGGCCTGGCCGGAAGTGAAGAGTGCAATGGAGCATCTTGGGCAGAATGGGTCCAAGCCAGCAAATGGAACAGTCGTCAGTTCTAGAGCCAGAGGACTGCAGAGTTAGTCCTGGAGCGAGGGAATCATGGGCTTAAGTGCCTGCGTCTGGGGTACACTGGCAGAGAGACTCTGGACAAGTCACTTAACCTCAGTGCCCGATGCATGAGCGGGTACCAGTCTGGGGGGGGATGGGGTAGTGGGAGTTTCTTCCTGCTGCCACTGAAATCCAGGCTCTCTCCCAGCAGTGGAGCCGCTCCTCCAGTCACACAGGGGACTGGGATTCCGACTCGGGTCTCCTAAGTCTAAATGCAGCCCCCCCCCCTCCTCCCCCCCCAAATCCGCTTCTAGAACTGGATTACTTTCTCTCGGGGCAGGACCGGGAGCCAAAGCAGAGGCTACAAAGTCCGGTCCGATGCAAACGGAGGCTCTCGGACGGTCCGCTCGTCTTTTGCTGGAGCCGGCCCAATGCGGCCTCCCTGGTCTCTCGCGGCCGGGCTCCCCCGCCGTTCCCCGGCCCCCTCACCTTGGCCAGGGGCAGCACGATGAAGGCTCCGCCCCCTCCCGCCTCCACGATGATGGCCAGAAATTTGGGGTTGACGGCGCAGAAGGAGCTGTCCCAGGTGACCTTGGAGACGCGGATGTCCTCGTAGGTCTGCTCCGCTTTCCCGGCCTGCCCGAACACGTGCCGGAACTTGCTTTGCCGAACTACTCTCCGGCTCATGGCTGGGAGGGAGAGAAGATGCAGGTGGGCCCGGGCGCACGGACGGGCCCCCGGCTTCCTCGCCTCACGAGGCCCCTCCTCCCCTCCCCAGCCGTACGTCCTGGGCCGGGGGGGAGGACGCAGAGTTGTGCGGGAAGTGCTGCAAAGGCGGGTTGGTGGGGTGAGGATGGCGGCAGGACCTCGCCCTGGGGGGAGGGCGTGTCCCACGCACGGAGCCACCCGGGAGCCCGTGGGACGAAGGGGAGCTGAGTCCAGGCCCACGAATCGGGGCTTCCTTTCCAGGCTCCAGGTTCCCCTCAGTGATGAACTCGGGAAGCCCCGGGAAGGGCTGTGGGTGCACATGTGGAGACTCCCCCCCTTCCTCTCCCACGCCTGAGAGGCTGCTTCAGACGGCCGGAGGAGGGGGGCCCAGCTGCTCTCCCAGCCCCGAGCCAGGGGCGCGAGCCCGGGTTGGACGTGGGGCTGGGGCCCCTGGAGCCGGCTTCCCTCCCCAGCCTGCTCCCCGAGGACCTGCCTCCCCCGCAGGACGGGGGCTTGTTCCTGACAGATCCTTCCTGCTTCTCCACTAGACAAGCTCTTCCTATTCTCTCAGGGCCCCGGGGGCCGCCTGCGGATCAGCTCCCCGACGCCTCATTTTAGCACCGGGGAGGGGACTTAGCCAAAGTGACAGAGCTCTGACTCTGGTCCTGAACCGCCACTCCCCGTACTCTTCCTGCCCTAAACTCCCAGAAGCTATTTATAGAGGGGCGACCTTGGACAAGTCACTTGTTTGGGCCGCTTCACTTGCCAAAAGCGAGGCTTGGCCTGGGTGGTCTCCGAGGTCCCTCGCAGGTCCAGCTCCGGGAGTCCTGCGCTCCGGCTGCCCTCCTTTGATGCACCTTCCTCTGGATCCCTCCTCGCCCTCTTTCCAAAGTCCCGGAACTCCCACCGCAGGAGCAGTCCCCCCCATGGCTCCCAGCCCCTAACCCTACTCTTTCTTAGACTCCCAGGAATCGTCTGGATCAGCCCCTCCCCGCACACCTGAGGACCCTGAGGCAGGCGCAGCCGCGGACTCTGTCTCTCAGGGCCGGCGCTGGCTCCGCGGCCCCCGCCGCTGCCCGGCTCCGCTCTCGGAACTTGCCCCACCACCTCCCTTCCCTCGAGCCCCACTTAAATCCCATCTCTCTTATCTAGGAGAGCGGGAGAGGGGATGGGGGAGGGGGTCCTCGGCTCCTGGGACCCTGAGTCTCCCTCAGATATGAGAGCGGGGGCAGCGGGGAAGAGGCCGCCCCCCGGGGACAGGCCCGGACGGCCCTCGGTGGGGACTCCCCGCCCCGGAGCTCCCCGGCTTGTCCCCCATCTGGCCCGGCTCTCCGGCGGGCGGGGGTGGGCTGGGCCGGGGCGCTGCTTGCCGCGGGCCCGGGGCCTCGGCTGCTGTCCTAATATAGGCACGGGCGCCCCTCTGTTCCAGCGGCCGGTCCGGTGACCCGAGCTACTGGGGCGACTGAAGTGGGGGAGGGGTCCCGGGAGCGGTGGGGTGGGGGTGACACCCAGCGGCCCCGGTCCTGGTTCCCCGGGGGGCTGGGAGCGGGACTGCGGTACCTGGTGCAGGGCCGGCAGCGGGGCCGGGAGGGAGGTCGGGGTGTTGGGGGGTCCACTCGCCGCGCGGCTCTTCTGCAGCGGGACTTGGCCGGAGCGGCGGGCCCAGGGGTCAGGGCGTCCGGGCGTCTGGTGCTGGGGAGGAGGCTCGCCTCCGCGCGCTCAGACGGGTGCAGCTCCGACGCCCCTCGCTCTCTCCCCAGCCGGGCAGGGCTCCTTAGCTGCAGTGTCAGCTGCCGCTGCCATCAACCTGCGAGGGCGGAGCCGGGCCCGGGGGCGGGGCGGGGCGGGGCCGGCCACCTCTCCCTCCCCTCCGCCCAAACCTCGGCTCCCTCCCCAAGCCTCGAGCAGTCCCGGGGTCCTTGGCGGGAAAACGGAGCTCCTCCTGCTCCCCACCAGCTCAACTTTTTCCTCGGTCAGAAAGGGAAACTGAGGAGCGGGCTTCTCCAAAGCTTCCGCCCCCCGGGGCCTGGGGAGCCTCGAAGAGGGAGGCCGAGGATTCCGGGTGGGCCTCAGTGAGCCGCAGAGAGCTGGGGGCGCCGGCCCCGAGGCTGGCCGGGCCGCAGCGCGGACGGAGATCAAGGGCACCCGCAGCCGCCGCATTCCGGCCACAATTGCGCTCCCGATTTAGCTCGGAGGGGCGGGGCCGGGGCTGGAGGAGCAACGTCTACGGCCAGGGGAGGGGGAGGGGCAGGCCGCAGTGGGGGCGGGGCCCGTCCTAAAGCGAGGGAGAGCCGTCACCCCAACCCCTCCTCCTACTCAGTCCCGGTCCCCGTGGCCATCCCGCAACCAAGTAGAGGGGGGACGGCTGCGGGGGCCAGAGCCGGGAGGCAGCCCGGCCCCCCGATCCAGCAGGTGTCTCACTGCAGCCTAGCCCGGTCCCCGGCGCGGAGGCCGCTATAGGCAGAGGGGGAGGCTCAGGTGGGAGGAGGCTCAGGTGGGAGGAGGCTCAGGTGGGAGGCTACAATACTGGGAGGCCGCGAGAAGAGGCCAAGGAGGGGGGACGTGGTCTTCGTCCTTCCGGACAGGACCGCGGGCCTTGGGCAGGCGCTGGGGAGCGAGGCCTCGGGCGGAGGCGGTGCCGTGTCCATTCTAGGCACCGGAAGGTTAGCAGGCTCCAAGCCCGAATCCTAGGGGCCCTCTCAGTCCCCAGCCCCCAGCACTGACTTACCGGGCAACTAACAAGGGCCGAGTGAGAGAGAAAAGAAAAACGTCCAATTCCGAATCCCTTTTTCTCCAGTCATCAAGGAAGAGAAGGGGCAGCTGGAACCCAAGGCAGACGCCCCCAAACGAGGCTCATTGGTTGGGTTATTTTGGAGGGGAGAGGAGGAGCTTAAGGGTGCCGGTGACCGCTCCGGTACCCGGGAAGCTCCAGGAGATGTGTGTGCTATCAGCAAGGGAAGGGAAAAAGACTTCATGTGCTTAGGCGAGGCTGGGTTAGAACAGGGAATCTTCATAAGGTCTGTGAACTTGACTATTTTAACCTCGGTGGTTCCCTGGGTAATCCCGTGCAGCTTTATTTTATGCATTTACCTTCGCCATTGGGAGGGCTCCATCATCAGCCTGTGCGCCCGGGGTCCACGGACAAAGCAGGCCTGGGAGAGTGAGTCCTTTAGAATCCTCTCCAGCTCTGAGTTCTGTGATCCTAGGCCTGCAGATCTCTCCCCCAGGGCCTGTAGAGGGGCCTTCCCTGTCCCTGCGCTGCTGGCCGGAATCCACTGCCTGCATCTCCCTTGTTTGCAGGGGGCTGTAAATCCCGGGAGAGCTCACCGTTTCTTCCTCCTCAGCACCCTGTGCGGAAGAAACCCTTCCCAAGGGGGAAGAGGCCAACACAAAGGTCATGTGGATGACAGTTCTCTCTGCAGTCCTCCTGTGCTTATGGAAGGCCAGTGAACCACCATCACATCTGGGTGTCCCGAAGCCCGAGTTCCTGTGGGAATCACACAGGGCCGATCTTTCCCCTGCTTCTCTGCCTCTCCTCAGTTTTCAAAGGGGACCCTGGCCTGTCCCCCCATGCCCCTCTATAACCTATAGCCCTTCTGCCCTATAGAGCTCCTGATGGTTGCGTTACTAATTTCTTTCCTCACTCTTGGTGACCCTGTGGTCCTTAACAGCCTATCCCTTCTGTCCTCCACTGTCTCCCAGAGTCTGTCCATGCTCACGAGTTCCTTGTAGTTGGCCAGAATCAGATAATTATTTCCGCCCTACCCCCACAAGCCCCATTTTGTTTTTCTGTCCCTAATGTGGAGATGAGCTAAGTGGAGAGAAGGGGGTGGGAGGAGTTTCCCTTCTATAATTAAAGATCTTCAAGGGAAGATAATTTTAGGGGAGAAAAGGCCAGCTGACCAACAGATTTGAGAGGTAGGAATGGTCCTGGAGTAATTTCCAGGGGCCTGAGGAAAATCAGTCCCTGATTCTATTTCCTCATCTGCAAAATGAGGTTCTTAAATCTTTTTTCTTGTGGCCAGTAGGGCCAAAGGTACTGCCTGGTGATGTCTACAGATTCTTTCTTCTAATCATGTTTTTAAATCCCTAAAGGAGATGGCAAATTTCAGTGATTAGTTAACAAAAATAAAAATGTCATTTGTTTTCCCATCTAAGCTCATAAAACCCTACATCTCTATCCACCACCTTAAGAACCCTCAGACCAGATTCTGACTGTAAATTCTCAAGTCAGCAAAACTGGCTAGCTGTTCTCCCTTGGAGATTCAATCCGCAGGCTCCCATCCTACTGCATTACTCCACGGCCCACTCCGAGGCTCTGTAGCAGACTATAAAGCTTGCTTCCTTTTTCTTTTTTCCTTAAAGAGCCAGGTACTCCAGCATCATAAGGGGGTCTGGGGCTGTCCCTGGCTTTACCCTTTGTGGAGCTGTCCAGGCACAAATGAAATCAGCTCCCGGGCCAAAAGAGGCAAGAGCACACTAGCCTTGCCAGGTGGTACGGGTCCAGCTCCTTCACCCATCCATCTGCAAAGGCCCTGCATCCCCGCTGCGGGACTCTCCCTGCCCTGGCTGGGCAGAGCTAAGGCGGGCCGAGCCAATCAGGGATGAGCAGGAACTCTGGCCAGACTATCCATTCTGCCTGGAGAGGTGGCTTGGACCCCACCAGCAGTCCTGGGGAGGCCAGCACATTTTCTCTTTTGTTTAAAACTACTCCAAAGGTGGGGATCTTGTCTTGGTTATTGGGACTGGCTGGGAGGGCTCAGGAAGAGTGTACTGGGGATGCCCAACCTTTATCACCTCCCCAAATGATAAGGCCCATCCCTCAGGCCATCTTGCCATGGGGCCAGCCTGGGTAGTGCTGGAGCATGTGTCCCTGCACCCCCTACTTCCTGTACAAGGTAGCTTCTACTAGGCAAGAGGAATGTTTTAGAGCAAATTGGTTAGCTTCCCCTTTCCTTGGAAACTAGTTAACCATCCCACACCAAACTGTGCTTGCCTTGAACTTAATAATACTTACTTAAAATGTGCTTGAAGGTTTGCAATCCATCATTTATTTGTTCCTGAACGTTTCAGGTGGTCTCCTCCTGAGATGGACTGAAGAGGCCGAGAGCCAAGTGCTTTTTTGAGCCACAGTTTTGAGACTTCTCATGTGTCTTGCTTCCCAGGAACCTCAACATTATGCTGCGAGGTGGGGGTCTCCCTAATCCTCCCATCTTCTCAGTTCTCTGCTCCTCTGATGAGGGTAAAACCGTGGGTGGGTTCTGACATCCCCTCGCTCGTTTTCTCAGCACCCACCCTTCTCTGAAACTCTCCACCATGTCTCCCTCCATTAGCTCCTTGAGAACATAGCGTCCCCGGCTTAGGACCTGGCATAAAGTGGGAGTTAAGAAATGTGTGGTTGACTGGGGTGGTTTGCCTGGGTCCACAAACTAGTCAACAGCAGAGTAGGGATTTGAGACCAGGTCTCAGGTCTCCTGACTTTTCATCACATTGCCTCTGTTCTAAGCAAGGAGCACCTCCCTCGCATACGGGGCAGTGGTCCCCAGAAGATACTTAGTAATACAGAAGCTTTGTCTCTTTCTGGGACAGGACAGCCACCCCACTCCAAGGCAAGCTTTGCTCCTCCAGTGCCTTTCTCTCTCTGAGTAGGGAGCTGGGAAGCCTTTTCTTCTCTGGTAGCCATTTTTTTTTTTTTTTTTTTTTTTTTATCTTATCCATGATTTATTGTATTTTTATTCATTTTGTTAAATATTTTCCAACTACATTTTTTTTTTTTTAATTTTTTATTTTATTTTATAATTATAACATTTTTTGACAGTACATATGCATGGGTAATTTTTTACAACATTATCCCTTGCACTTACTTCTATTCAGATTTTTTCCCTTCCTCCCCCAACCCCCTCCCCCTGATGGCAAGCAGTCTTATATATGTTAAATATATTACAGTATAATTTAGATACAATATATGTGTGTAGAACCGAATTTTTTGTTGCACAGGAAGAATTGGATTCAGAAGGTAAAAATAACAGTTTACATTCATTTCCCATTGTTCCTTTTCTGGATGTAGCTGGTTCTGTCCATCATTAATCAATTGGAATTGGATTAGCTCTTCTCTATGTTGAAGAAATCCACTTCCATCAGCATACATCCTCGTACAGTATCATTGTTGAAGTGTATAATGATCTTCTGGTTCTACTCGTTTCACTCAGCATCAGTTGATGCAAGTCTCTCCAAGCCTCTCTGTATTCCTCCTGTTGGTCATTTCTTACAGAGCAATAATATTCCATAACATTCATATACCATAGTTTACCCAACCATTCTCCAATTGATGGACATCCATTCATCTTCCAGCTTCTAGCCACTATGAAAAGGGCTGCCACAAACATTTTGGCACATACAGGACCCTTTCCCTTCTCTAGTAGTTCCTTGGGGTATAAGCCCAGTAGTAGTATGGCTGGGTCAAAGGGTATGCACATTTTGATAACTTTTTGGGCATAATTCCAGATTGCTCTCCAGAATGGTTGGATTCTTTCACAACTCCACCAACAATGCATCAGTGTCCCAGTTTTCCCACAGCCCCTCCAACATTCATCGTTATTTGTTCCTGTCATTTTAGCCAATCTGACAGGTGTGTAATGATACCTCAGAGTTGTCTTAATTTGCATTTCTCTGATCAATAGTGATTTGGAACACTCTTTCATATGAGTGGAAATAGTTTTAATTTCATCATCTGAAAATTGTCTGTTCATATCCTTTGACCATTTATCAATTGGAGAATGGCTTGATTTCTTATAAATTAAAGTCAATTCTCTGTATATTTTGGAGATGAGGCCTTTATCAGAACCTTTAACTGTAAAAATTTTTTCCCAATTTGTTACTTCCCTTCTAATCTTGTTTGCATTAGTTTTGTTTGTGCAGAAACTTTTTAATTTGGTGTAATCAAAATGTTCTATTTTGTGATCAATAATGGTCTCTAGTTCTCCCTTGGACACAAACTCCTTCCTCCTCCACAAGTCTGAGAGGTAAACCATCCCATGTTCCTCCAATTTATTTATGATTTCGTTCTTTATGCCTAAATCTTGGACCCATTTTGATCTAATCTTAGTATGTGGTGTTAAATGTGGGTCCATGCCTAGTTTCTGCCATACTAATTTCCAGTTTTCCCAGCAGTTTTTGTTAAATAATGAATTCTTATCCCAAAATTTGGGATCTTTGGGTTTGTCAAAGATTAGATTGCTATTTTTATTCACTATCTTGTCCTGTGAACCTAACCTATGCCACTGATCAACTAGTCTATTTCTTAGCCAATACCAAATGGTTTTGGTGACTGTTGCTTTATAATATAGCTTTAAATCAGGTACACTTAGACCACCTTCCTCTGACTTTTTTTTCATTAGTTCCCTTGCAATTCTCGACCTTTTATTCTTCCATATGAATTTTGTTGTTATTTTTTCTAGGTCATTAAAATAGTTTCTTGGGAGTCTGATTGGTATAGCACTAAATAAATAGATTAGTTTGGGGAGTATTGTCATCTTTATTATATTCGCTCGGCCT
The DNA here is from genome assembly GCF_048593235.1 of Sminthopsis crassicaudata. NCBI lineage: Eukaryota > Metazoa > Chordata > Mammalia > Dasyuromorphia > Dasyuridae > Sminthopsis > Sminthopsis crassicaudata. Next base: position 452,673,686 of record NC_133620.1, read on the forward strand.
ATCCAAGAACATTGAATGTCTTTCCAATTATTTAAATCTGACTTTATTTTTGTGGCAAGTGTTTTGTAATTTTGCTCATATAATTCCTGACTCTCCTTTGGTAGATATATTCCCAAATATTTGATACTATCGACTGTTATTTTGAATGGAATTTCTCTTTGTATCTCTTGCTGTTGGATTGTGTTGGTAATGTATAAAAATCCTGAGGATTTATGTGGATTTATTTTGTATCCTGCGACTTTGCTAAAATTCTGAATTATTTCTAATAGCTTTTTAGCAGAGTCTTTGGGGTTCTCTAAGTATACCATCATGTCATCTGCGAAAAGTGACAATTTGATTTCTTCATTTCCTACTCTAATTCCTTGGATCTCTTTCTCGGCTCTTATTGCCAAGGCTAGAGTTTCTAGTACTATATTGAATAGTAATGGTGATAGTGGGCAACCTTGTTTCACTCCTGATCTTACAGGGAAAGGTTCTAGTTTATCACCATTACATATGATGTTTACTGAAGGTTTTAAATATATGCTCCTTATTATTTTAAGGAATAGTCCATTTATTCCTATACTCTCAAGCGTTTTTAGTAGGAATGGATGTTGGATTTTATCAAATGCCTTTTCTGCATCTATTGAGATGATCATATGGTTTTTATTAATTTGATTATTAATATGGTCAATTATACTAATAGTTTTCCTAATATTAAACCATCCCTGCATTCCTGGTATAAATCCCACTTGGTCATAGTGTATTATCCTGGGGATGATTTTCTGAAGTCTATTTGCTAATATCTTATTTAAGATTTTAGCATCAATATTCATTAAGGAAATTGGTCTATAGTTTTCTTTCTCAGTTTTCGATCTACCTGGTTTAGGTATCAGTACCATGTCTGTGTCATAGAAGGAATTTGGTAGGACTCCTTCAATCCCTATTTTTTCAAATAGTTTACATAGCATTGGAGTTAGTTGTTCTTTAAATGTTTGGTAGAATTCACCTGTAAATCCATCTGGTCCTGGGGACTTTTTCTTAGGAAGTTGGTTAATAGTTTGGTCTATTTCTTTTTCTGAGATGGGACTATTTAAACTACTTACTTCTTCCTCTGTTAATCTGGGCAAGCTATATTTTTGAAGGTATTCTTCCATTTCATTTAAGTTATCGAATTTATCGGCATAAAGTTGAGCAAAGTAGCTCCTAACTATTGTTCTAATTTCCTCTTCATTAGTGGTGAGTTCACCCTTTTCATTTTCAAGACTATCAATTTGCTTTTTCTCTTTCCTTTTTTTAATCAGGTTTACTAAGGGTTTGTCTATTTTGTTGGTTTTTTCATAAAACCAACTCTTAGTTTTATTAATTAATTCAATAGTTTTTTTACTTTCAATTTTATTAATCTCACCTTTTATTTTTTGAATTTCAAGTTTTGTGTTTGTCTGGGGGTTTTTAATTTGTTCCTTTTCTAGCAATTTTAGTTGTAAACCCAATTCGTTGGCCCTCTCTTTCTCTATTTTATGCAGGTAGGCCTGTAGAGATATAAAACTTCCCCTAATTACTGCTTTGGCTGTATCCCACACATTTTGGTATGATGTCTCATTATTGTCATTTTCTTGGGTGAAGTTATTAATTATGTCTATGATTTGCTGTTTTACCCAATCATTCTTTAGTATAAGATTATTTAGTTTCCAATTATTTTTTGGTCTATTTTCCCCTGGCTTTTTATTAAATGTTATTTTGATTGCATTATGGTCTGAAAAGGATGCATTTACTATTTCTGCCTTACTGCATTTGATTTTGAGGTTTTTATGCCCTAGTATATGATCAATTTTTGTATAGGTTCCATGAACTGCTGAGAAGAAAGTATATTCCTTTCTGTCTCCATTTAGCTTTCGCCAAAGATCTATCATATCAAACTTTTCTAGTATTCTATTTACCTCTTTGACTTCTTTCTTATTTATTTTGTGGTTTGATTTATCTAATTCTGAGAGTGCAAGGTTGAGATCTCCCGCTATTATAGTTTTGCTATCTATTTCCTCTTGCAGCTCTCTTAATTTCTCTTTTAAGAATTTAGATGCTGCACCACTTGGTGCATACATGTTTAATATTGATACTGCTTCACTATTGATGCTTCCCTTTAGCAGGATATAATGCCCTTCCTTATCTCTTTTAATTAGATCAATTTTTGTTTTTGCTTGATCTGAGATGAGGATGGCTACTCCTGCTTTTTTGGTTTTGCCTGAAGCATAATAGATTCTGCTCCACCCTTTTACTTTTAGTTTGAATGTCTCATCCTGTTTCAGGTGTGTTTCCTGTAAACAACATATAGTAGGATTCTGACTTTTAATCCAGTCTGCTAACTGCTTCCTCTTTATGAGGCAGTTTGCCCCATTCACATTTATGGTTAGAAGGACTAATTCTATATTGCTTGCCATCCTATTAACCCCTGCTTATGCTTTTCCCCTTTCCTTCCCTTTTACCCTCCTATCCAGTATTAAACTGGTAAACACCACTTGCTTTTCACAGCCCTCCCTTTTTAGGATCCCTCCCCCACCTTAAAGATCCTCCCCTTATTTTACCCCTTTTCCTCGAAATTACTGTATTCCCTTCCCCTTAGCTTACTCCTTCCCTTTCACTTTTCAATGAAGTGGAAGAAGTTTCACCATAAATCGAATATGTCTATTGATACACGCTATGTTCATCTCCCTCCTTTCTTTCATTAGATATAATAGGTTACCTTTGCCTCTTCATGAGATGTAGTACCACCACTTTGTACTTTTTTATGATATAATCTCCTTTCCACCTCTATTTTCTAAGACATATTGTACATATGTTCTTTACATAATTTTTTTGACAGAAGTATAGTTCTCAAGGTTTCTTTTTACCTTTTTTAGAAGTCTCTTGAGTTCTGTATTTGAAGATCAAACCTCTTATGTAGGTCTGGTTTTTTCATCAAAAATAGATGGAATTCATTTATTTCGTTAAATGTCCATCTTCTTCCCTGGAAAACGATGCTCATTCTTGCTGGGTAAGTTATTCTTGGCTGCATACCAAGTTCCTTAGCCTTTCGGAATATCATGTTCCAGGCCCTGCGTTCTTTTAATGTGGACGCTGCTAGATCCTGTGTTATCCTTATTGTGGATCCTCCATATCTGTTTTTTTTTTTTTTTTTTTGGTGGTACATTATGGAGACCAATGGGATTGTCCTTCAATCCTAAGAGGTTTCCAATAAGATTGCCACTCAAACATATTTGCTCCTTGGATACAGGGATATTTCTTTTCCTGTATACCTCCTGTCTACAGATAAAACTAGCCTGAGAGGTTATACCTGGCTCTAAAGTTCAGCCACTTCTAGTTTGTGTTAGGCTTATGTCCTAGAAGATGAGAGGCTCTGGCTTGCTTATTCCCACTTTTGACTTGGCCAAAGCAAGATGCCAGCTTTGGGGACCAAAAGTAAGTAGTCAGTCATCTGACTGGAAAGACTGACTGAAAAGGTGCAGCTGCTTTTCTTCTTCCCTAAAAAACACACTTAACTTTTTTGACTTAGCATCTTTTCTGGAGATAAGGACTAGTTATATGTTTCCTGACCCACATTATCCTAGTAAAAACATCCAAGAGTCCAATGCTCTCCCCCCTCCCAGGCTGCCAGATATAGCGGGTTCCACTTCCCCAGATTCACCTGGCACCTCCTACTGCACAATTTACACAAACACAAGTTTCATCTTCAAAATAAAAATTTATTCAATCTGTAACAAGAACATTGAATATGCACATCAGTGCACAAGTTCACATTTAAAAACAGCGGAGCACATTGGTAATAAAAATCTATGGTACAGGTGGGATGTCCCAACCACCAGGGGAGATCAAGGAGGGAAACAAGGCCAGTGGCTTTTATGCTCTGCTTTCACCGACTCAGAAAGGTCCCAGAGATTGCAGGGAGTGCCTGCTTTATTAAAACAAACAAACAAACAAAAAAAACCACATACACACAAATGTGGATGGGTGGGTATCGGGGGATGATGGAAGAAGTTTTGAGGGGCTGACTTTCCACATTCAGAACAATTCTTATAGTTCTGTCACATTTGAAGAAAGGAGAAAAGGCACAGCCTTCATGGGCTCTGCCAAAGAAACCAAAAGCCAATGAGAAAGACAGAAACCAGAATCACTCTGGGTGCATATTGGTTGGGGACCATTTCTGGGTCTTGCTGCCCAGGTTCTGTTTGGTGCCCTGGAAATGTGAGGAAGGAGGCACTGGGTCTCCATCATGTAGGTGCCTCAAGTTGCTTTTTCCTATCCCCAGAAAGCTGGGTGAGGCAGCAGAGATGCCTTTTGGGGTTCTTTTGAGATGATGATAGACCCAATCTGAGCATCCTGTCCTCGATCTCTGAGAAAGTAAAGTTGGCTCTCTTTCCAAAATCAGAGGTGGACTCAATCCTCCTCTTTCAGGCTGGGAAAATACAAAAGCACCTTTAAATTGCTTTCCCCCTCTAAGACATTGTGGTGGGGGGATGAGGTGGGAGTAAATGCACAGCTTCCTGCTTCACTGGCAGGGCTGTCCAAAACTCCCTCAATGGGTATTGTTTTAGCCAAGTGTGAGCCAGTTAGTCACATTTGGCCTGAGAGCAGGACTGATCATCGTTGCAATTTGGAAGGAACAATAAAGCCTAAACTGCCTTTAAGCTGGATTGATGCTGAAACAAATAGCTAGGAATCTCACCTTGTCCACCACACCAAAGAATGACCAAATTAAAAAAAAAAAGACACCAGCCATTCACCATCACAACCGTCACTATAAACAGACAGCACCACTGAAGGACTCGTGAACTACTCTCTACACAGCACAGTAGGACTGGAGTGCAGCAGGACATAGCGGGGAGGTGGGGAGGGGATCAGTTCCAGGCTTCACACACTTATCCGTGAGGACTGGCCGTCATGGCCGAGGCGTGGTTTTGTGCAAGGATCAGGGTGTGCTGTGACTTGCAGTACAGCCACTTCTGGGTGACTTGGGGTCAGGGGAACAGCACAGTGAGATAGAATACACATTTTCATATTCACAATGTAAACAATAAAAGGTCCTCGAGCAGGTTCCTAAAACAGCTGAAAAACAGCTTTGTACAACAAGAAAATGACCTTAAGAACACGGCCTCTTTTTGCTTAGTGGGTTACTCCTTGTAGCTTCTCTCATGTAACACTGACCCCGTGTTGAAACTCCGATAGGGCAGGTGAGGGTTTCTTAAATTCTGCTACATTCCAGGAAATAAATGTCTTTTCTCAGAGAGAACTCCAAGGAAACTCCAACTGCATTCACAAGATGTCAACAAGCCCAAGAGACATCAGTTGGGAACAAAGAATCAGGCACGGTTGAAGGGTATGGTACATGATCAATATTTCCTTTCTGAATCCCAAAGGTAATAGAACAGAGAGGCCTGGGAGAACCGGGAGCTACTACATTGTAGTATTTTAGTTACAAAAAACAATGAGAAAATCTTGACAGTTCTCTTTGCAGAGACCATTTATAAATCTTTCTAAAGCTCAAATGATTTCAGGCACAGTTCAAAGCCTCTATCTGCTCTTGGAAGACCCCTGTATGCCAGATTTATGTCATCCAGTGTAGAAAAGATGATTCCAGTTTGTAAATTTTTTTAAGGGTGGTTTGATTTATTTTAGATATTCAGACAAAAAGAGAAAGCCACTGTGGAAGAATGGAGCAAGAGAGGCCCCAAACCTTTCCTCCCCAGCTCTGTAATCTGCCCAGACCTAGAAATTTCAGTGCTGGATTTTCCATGAGTAAGAAAGGAGCTGGTCCAGGCCAAAAAGGGTCATTGGAGTTTGGAAAAGATAAAGGTGTGACAAGTCCCACTCATCACACAACTATTCATGGATCTCCAAAGGGGCTGGTCCAGAACGGCTCTGGGGAAGGGCTCTCGTTCAACCATGTCATGAGATGAGAATTCTCTAACGTGACAGAGATGCCTCTTGAAAAACCTCATGGCATGTCTGAATGAGAACCCTAAGCTAGGAGACACTTAGAAAGCAAACAACCAATCAGCCAGCAGACTGGACAATAAACCTGAGGCCTTGTCCTCTACTCCCATCCCCCCAGAATGGTTTCACAGTATTATGTGTCCCCGCCCCTTGAGATTCTTCTTTCTGTATTTCTACTCTATTTCTTGTTTACAGAGGGAGGAGAGTACAGACTTGCAATATTGTCGGTATTGCTCGCTTCTTGTCATCTGGGATAACATTATCCCAAGGGATTCCTGAAAAGGCGATTCCTCTCTTTTCACTGCACTCCCCCCTTCCCCCCCGCTTTCTGTCTCTGTTTCTCGTCACTTATTACCTGCCTGGCTGTTCTTGTAGTCACACTGGTGGTGGGGAGGCCCACAGCGATAAGACTGCATAGTTTTAAAGGAATAATCTGACAGTGTATTAAGTGCTGCACACACAAGCCTTCTCCCTGGCCTCCACACACAGGCGCCATTCAAAGACATTTTGCAATCCAGTAAATATCCAGCAATGACATGGACTGAATCACAAAGCCCTGTTAGGATGTCACCTGTTTGAACATTTAAAGAAAGTGGCTAAGTCCACAGACCACAAGGACACCCTGAGGAGGCGGGTTCTTTCCGGCCACAGCCACTGGCAGTGAATTTAAGCCATCGGCCTGGCTTCCAAGAGACAACTGGATGAACAGTTCTTCCATGAGATCAAGGGCCTGCTTGGTCCCAACCTCCCCCAGGCCCTTCCCCCCTACCTTAGCAGTTTCCATTCCTCTGGAAGGCTTCACTCTCAAGGGCTGGCCTCAGTCAATCCTTCCACAATGGGGACTTCAACCAAGATAAAAATCGCAGGAAGGCAATTTGTGAATCCCTTCAGTTTGGATTTATCCTGCTGGGCAAAATATGTTTACAAGGAGCTAAGATAGGGATTCACATGAGGCTGCTGATGGGAGGCAAGGGTACTTATTAATGATGTCCACAGGCAGCTGTCCTGATGGGTGGCCAGGCTGGGGCCCAGGTGGAGTTGTTAGCAAGTGAGCTCACATTCTCACGGCCCTAGGCTCCCAGCCTCCATGAGGATGTTAAACACTGGGTGGTAATAAGTCTTAAAATTCTCTCTGGCTATGGTTCAATGACTGGCAAACTTAGCTTCTGGGATTTCAGGCCCAAGAGAAATCAGCTCTGTGCTTAAGGCCTTTGGGGGCTTCTTTGAAGAGAAAGTAAATGTTATACCATTTGGCAGAATTCTGGTGGTGAGACAAGGTCCTACTTAAACAATTAAAACCACGTTGTGCAGACCCCCGCTGACACCTACAGAGCTACTTTGAGATGACATCTTTGTGGACATTTTCCAGTTACAGACCACAGTCTTGCTCCATTATAAGCAAAACAAAACCAAACCAAACACACACACACACACACACATACACACTCTTACCAAAAACCAAAAAAACAAACCGTAAGAAAATAACAAAATTATCTACATAAATATTGTATATACAATTTAGGAAAACGACAAAACTTCCAGTAAAGGAAAAAATACCTTTCGTCAAGTGTTAACAGTGACAATATAGAAAAGAAAGCTTTGCATTTGATGGAGGCTATACACATGTAATGTAACAATTCAAATGTTTCCTATGAAATAATTAAAAAAAATTACCCACAAAACAGGCAGCATTGGAGGAAACACAGCATGGGGAAGAAAAATAAAAATGTGGGGGGAAAATATGGCCATTAAACTCAGAAGGCCCACAGCAGTATTCAAGTAATGAAAGGGTTAAAACCCTAGTGACAGTTCATTTTAAAAGAACACTTCATCTTTTGATTGCTGTTTTTCAACAGGTCATTCATTTCTATTGAAAACATTTTTTCCTAAAGGATTAAGAAAGTGGCTGGATACAGAACCCTTTTCAGAAAGGACAGACCAGGGCAAGAGATGGGCTTCCAGGGCTGCCTCTAGACCTCCTTACCTTGGGAAGGCCTTTTTCGGATTTTGTTCTGGTGCCACAAGAAGCTGTTTAATAAATCAATAAATCCTGCCATCAGCTGAGCCCTTCAGCAAAATACTGAGAGCTAGAGGTTGGGGAGAAATGGATGCTATGTGAATGCCCCTTGTAAAATCAAAGCAGAAGCCACCCATTCAAGGAAGAGTCCAGGGTCTGGAGTTTGACTTCTGACACCTCTCCACGTGACCCATGCGGCCAAAGCTGAGGCTCAGAGCATGCTCAGAAGGACCCTTGGCTTGGGCTTCCTCCACTCCCCTGCCTCTGGCTTCACCTTCATGTGCCTGGCAGGTATGCACATCTTCTGGGACTGAGAGAGGAGAAGCAGGGGGAGCAGCCGAAAAACAGCAATTTGCTTTGGATGGTGTTCTTTGAAAATGAGGTGGTTTTTTCTTTTTTTTTTTTTTGAGGTTGTCTGAGTTTCTTTAAAAACAAAACAAAACAAAACAAAACCCAAGGATAAAATGGCCTCGCAGTCACACACAGAAAACCCACACCCTGCATGCGCCAGCAATAGTAAAATGACCAAAACATAGAAAATTAACCAATAAAGTGCATGTTCCTTACATATTACACCTGCCCCTTTTACAAACACACATTTCCCTTGAAAAGTCCCGGGTGGGCTCCGGATCACATGGTATTATAGAAGGGATTGGTCGTCCGCTTTTTGTCATTGGACTTTTTTAGTCTCCTAAGAGGCTGAGTTCTCCCATGTTGCGGTTGCTCGGCTGTGGTCGGGCCGGGGCCGGGGCATGGAGGATCTAATCCCTGCTGTCTCTGGGGCGAGCCGAGACCCCCGCCAGAACTAGTCAATTCGTGTCCTGAACCGGAGAGCGAGCCCTGCGGAGCCGACCCCAGCTCTTTGGCATACTGTGCCAGAGGCCGCTCGACGGGCTTGCTCTGCGCCATGCACTCCGCCATTCTCAGTGGCTCTACAAAATACGTGGTGGGCTCTAGGTGCTGGGAGAGCGGTCGGAGCCTGGCCGAGGGCTCTTCCAGGGAGGACCCGTCTGGGCCTGTCCCGATGAAGGGCTGGAGGAGGTCGGGGTGAGGGCCTTCGGGGGACACCGGTTCTACCTCAGACACACCGCTCTTGTGCAGATTCAGGTGACCCAGCCTCGCTAAGGAAGCCGAGCGCTTCATCTGGGACGGCCTGGTGAGTCCTGCCTGCCGAACCACCCGGGACTCCATTTCTTTTGAATGTTTCTTCACCAGCCTGGTGCCCCGGCTGAGGTTCTTTATACTGTCACTACTGGAACTATATGGGAGACCACAGGGAGCAGTCTTATGTCCCTCCCCCGGATTCTCCACCACTCTGAGGTTTTCACTGCCCCCCAGGACCAGAGCCCCCTCCCCAGGGAGCTCTGGGGTGCTGCTTGGGGTATGGTCAGCACAGCAGCTCTGCTGGGAGGAGGGCTCGCTGTCCGTGGTGCTGCTGTCCTGTGTCACCCCTTCTATGTGGAGGACAGCCTGGGGATGGGGGCAGTCTGGGCCGCCTGAAGGTAAGGGTGCTGGAGGACTCCCCAAAGGAGCTACTCCTGGAGGAGGAGGAGGGCTGGAGTCCTCTTCTTCGGGACTGCCCAGGGTGAAGGCAGCTTGGGGAGGCCCATCGCGCTGAGGAGACACAGGACGAGGCAGAGGGAGCGTTTGAGGACGCGGAGAAGCTGGCTCTGGGCATAGCGTGGTGTTGAGATTTTCATCCACAGAACACATCATGACGATGGAGTTCTCCACCACTGCAGTCTTCCCCACTTCCACCTTCTTTTCTGCTGTAGCCACACCAAATATGAGGTCAGGAGATGTCACCATGGGCATGTATTCAATGACTTCAAATCTTTTGGGAAGGTGGTCTGGAAAAGGCTTCTTCTTGGACGCTCCTCCCTGCTTTGCCCCAACATCTGCCAGGGCGGGCTCTTGCAAAGTGGGGTGGGATGCTAGCGGCGCAGATGCCTGGTCTGGCTGGGCAGGGAAGCCCTCTGCCACGCTGTCCTTTGTTCTGGCCTTGCCCAATTCCAGATCTTTAGGGCCTGAGGCAGGTTCTGGGGCAGGCTCATCATTCTTGCTTCTTGGGGTCCCATCGGGCCCAGTGGAATCATTCCTGGAGTTCTTGCGAGTGGGCAGCGTACAGAGGGGAGCAGCACTATGGTGTTCCTGCTCCTGTCTCAACCGTTCTTCAAACTCCAAGGTTGCCCGCCTCACAGACCCAGGGCACCATTTGGGCGCTGGGTTCAAACCTGGACCCCGCGACTCTGGGTCTTCCTCAGTTAGGTCTCCTTCTGAGTCTTCCAGGGGGCCTGGGGCCATCAGCATAGCCTCCTGGTCTGCCTTTGGCTGCTCAGGCTGCAGTGTGCAAACTCCCTCCTTCTGGTCCAGGTGGATGGGTTTATTCTCAGAGGCCCAGGTTGTCTCAAAGACTGGCAATTCGTGGATGGTGTTTCTCTTTGGTGTTTGACATGGGTTGGACAGGATATCTACCTTGTGCTGACACTGCCCGATTCCTTGATTGATAGATTCAATTTCAGTGATAATTTCTTTCACTGAAATAGCATTTTCTGAGTGGGATTGCATCATGTCCTCTGGGCTGGTCACTTCAGAGAGGTCCTAAGAGAAGAAAAGAGAAAAGAGAAGAGAAAGATCTTTACAGTAAATTAGTTTGGTTGAAAATGTATGTTTCTATTAACAGTCATTTGATTTTAGGAAGAAAATCTATTTAACTATATACAGTGTGTCTGAAGTGTGAATGTGTGAGACTTCCACAGTTATTTGCTTTGAGCTGAGGAAGTTGCCCTGAACATTAAAATTACAATGGTTGGGCTCCTACTGCCCGCTATGGATTTAAGAGTGCAGGGAACGCTGACAGATGAAATCACTACTAAGTTTCACTGGCTGCTTTTACACGACATTTATCTGGTAAGTTTATGCTTTTTGGGAATCCTGACCATGTGTATTAGCAAACTTAAACAGCTCATAGCCTTTACCAATTTACTAATGGGTTCTCAAGTGGCTTCTCCAGCTAAGGCCAAAGAAAAGAGGCAAATGCCAGTCAGCTCCTACTCCAGGCAGATAGGGTTATTTCAATCGTGCAAAGGGGCCCAGACTGGGAATACTCTATGGGATGAATATTTGGATGGGAGAGTTCCCTAGGGAACTACCCTGGTCCTTCTCTCTCTTCAAGGAGACAGAAACTGACAGCAGAGACTACTGAGGGTCAGCCGCATCTCTGGGAGTCAGGCAATACTGAGTGTGCCAAGACTCATGAGGGTATCTCCAGCCTGGCCTGCAGAATTTAAGACGTCTCTGCAGAAGGGTATTTCAGTCAGTATTGTCAAGGTGGAAGGAGGCATTTTGGGTAGGGGCGGGACAAGGCGGCCACCAAACTCATTCTCTATACTCAAACTCTGTGATTCTGTGACTATGATTGTGAAAAAAGCCGCTAACCAAGTGGTCTCTAGACCTCTTAACAGAGAAGGGACAGAGACGCAGCATGGGAGGGCCGGCTACGGAGATGGAGTAGAATGAGGCGGGCACAGAAGTGGAGGCGCCCACTCTTCCACTCTGAAGATGCCCACAAGGTACTTGATAAAACAGTATCTAGCGTTTCTGTTGTGCTTTAAGGAGTATCTCATGTGACGTAACCAGCCCTGGGAGGTGGATGCCATTATAATTCCCCATGTTGTAGCTTAGGAAATGAAGGCAAACACTGGTGAAGTGGCTTTGCCAGGGTCACAAAGCTGCTAAGTGTTTGGAGTTGGAACTGATCTCAGTTCTTCCCAATTCCAGTCCAGCTGCCTTCCCCTGCACCCTGAGCTGCCCACCTGGTAGGAAGCTAAAGCATGGGAGGGACCCCGGGGATATTAGGACCCTGGCTGCAGAGGCTCCCACTGGGTGCTAAGCAGGGATACTGCCCATCCCGAGGGGTCAATTCAGTCAAGAGGCAGAATTCAGTGGTACCAGGTGCTGCTTCCACTTCTGCACATGTCAATACTTCCCCCCAATGGGGGTCAAGTTCTGAATTTAAGAGAGACACCTGAACATGTCGGTCTGTTTCATCTGTGTTGTCTGCCTTGGCCAGATTTTTGGACAGGCCCAAAGGCCCAGAGAAAGCAAAAACATCCCTGGGAATCTTTCCCCAGCTGCTGCTGTATTGCCTTTGCCCCCTAAGCTCCCCACAGCCCCCTGGCTGCTTATCAGAGCTAGGACAAGTGAAACTCCTGGAATACTTGGGCCCTGGCTCTGGGAGAGGCCTTCTGGGAGCCTCACCTTTGGCTGGTCTTCATCCATGGAAGACTCTCCTGACACGTGGGGGGTATTGCTGGAGGAGCTGCTTCTCTGCCCCTCGGGGGTTGCCTCCGAAGGGGCTGTTTCCAGCACGGACAGCCGAACTCCACCATTTCTCCCCGCCCCTGCTTCCTCAGACCTGGAGTGCGAGCAGGAGCGGGGGCGTGTCTCCTGGGAGAGCTCCACAAACTTCTCCAAGGCACTGAAGAAATCGATGCGATCGGCACTGAAGTCTGACACCGCAGGCTGGGGACGGGGCTGGGGACCAGGCGAGTCGGGGTCTGGAGACCCCGGGAGGTCTCTCAAGCGAGACGTCAACTCTTCCATGGGGAGCAAATGGACACTGATGTCTGTTTTGAGTGCGTCCGTCTCCAGATCTTCCACTGTCAAGTCTGGGAACTGCGTGGGGATCTCCAAGGGGTTTTCAGGCTGGATTAAGGCTTCAGATGCATGGCAATTGTCAAGAGGAAATTTGGATTCGCTCAGGCAACACCCAGCTGAACACCCATTAATGTTATTGAGATTTATTTCGTCCTCAATTTGTCCTGTGTGAAATTCTCTAGACGTAAACTCTAAGCAGATCATTCTCTCTTTAGTGCACAGTTCGTGTGTGTTTACATCTTGGGGGAGCCTGTGCTCCACAAAGACAGAGGCTATCGGGGGGTGGCTCTCAGCAGTCTTTGCCTCGGTGATCTGGTCTGCTGAGGTGGTGATCTCCTTACGGTTAAGCTCTAGCCCTGACTGGCAAATTGGCTCATGGTGGTCTGAGAGGTCACTATCAGAGTGAGATCGCCAGAGCTTATTGTGCCGTTGTTTGCTGTTGAGGAAAACAGGAAAACATCTAAAGTCAGAGCTTTAAAACAGTGAACCACAAGTCCAACCCCAGACTTCTTCCAGAAAGTCTCATTACCTCATGCATTGTGGGGCCTAAGGCTTCCAGAAGGGGGGAGGCCATGCTGAGGTTGAAGGGGGTGGGATTAGAAGCCGGAGGTCAGCAAGGACGCCCCAAGTGCTGCATGGGAAAGTACATCATGGGGGAAGCTGTGATGCAGGTTAGAGAGCACCAGGTACATCAAGAGCGGGCCCTTTTCAAAGAGGTTTCTGCATGAAAACCCCTGAGCATCTCAATACACACAAGAGAGATCATCTCATGATCATGAACAGGCAGCTAGGAATGAGAGGGAAGGGGGAAGAGGGCCTGGAAGCTACAGTCACATTTTCCTTTATTTCCTGGAGGCTCTCCGACTGGACCAGGGCAAGGTAATCCCCAGGGCCTATGAGGAAAGCATGGATCCTTCTGAACCTGGCAGACCCCGACTGGGATGACCTCCTCAGCTTTTTTGGGGGGGGGTTCCGTCTAGGTCATGTGCCTGCACTGCCAGTGCTGTTCTCAGGCTCCTGCCCCTCTTTCTGGGCAGAGGCATCTGACCCACCCTGGAGGGCTGGGGGCTGGGGGCTGTAGATGGCAGGTTTGAGCTGCAGGGTGACTAACTGCCTCTAGGCGGCGACAATGTGCCACCTAACCCATCTGGGCAGAGCACCGGGAGGCAGAACCTCCAGGGCTGTGCTGCTGCCCGACGCTGGGCGAAGGCCCCCTTTCCCAGGTCTGTCCTCAGTTTCCCGAGTCCCCTTCTAACTCTCTCCCTCCTCAGGTTCTCTACTCATTCCTGTAGCATCTACTGACCAGGAGGATTTCCAGAAGAGTCAAGAGAGACCCCCAAGGCCAGGGTGGGGCAAAATCTGGACTCCTTTGGCAAATTCCTATTCTGTCAGATCATTTGGGCAGAATTCCCAGGAATAAGAAGTCACTTGGACTCTCTACTATATCCAAGGGGGTCAGAATGCAGGTTACTCCAGGGGCAGTGGGCAAATGAACGCCTTTGGATCCCACGGGGACCCCCACTTTAGGACAAATGATTTCAAAATGTCTGTTCCATGTTGAATATTCCAAGAAGCCAATTTTTTTTTCATGTTTTGGAGCCTCCCACTGATATCTGGTAAATCAGGATCTATATTGAGGAAATGGAGGATGCAGATGCATTAGGAAGATAAATCAGCTAACAGATTTCTGAAAAGGCAACTCATGTCACACTTGGGCTGCCCCCTCCTCTCCTGGAGATGCAGCTAGGAGGGACAAAGCTCTGACGCTGGCTTATGACTGCACAACTCCAAGAATGTGGCCTCGTTCCTGTTCTCTGATGGAGAACCCTGGGAAGACTTATAAGTTCCACACAAACAGTCACTGACCTGGCCCTTCTCTAACAGTGGAGAGTGCGTACATGAGTATGTGCACACGTCTGGTGTATGTGAGCGTGTGTGTGCACATGCTTGTGAGCAAGCCTACCTACCAAGAGGTTTCTGAAGCCTTCTTGCTGGTCCTGCTGAAAGTGACACAACTGCTCAAATGTACCTTTTAACCTGTTTAATTTTTAACTCTGTCTGGCTTCCCCACCTATATCTGGCAGGTGACAGGAAGCAAGCTGCCAAGAGTGGGCAACAAAGCACAGATGCTTAAAAGCATCAGCCCTGGGTCCTTTTCTGCCTTGGTTGGCCTCTGATCTGCATTTGGAAGCACGGAAAACCCACAGAAGGTGGTAAGTGACTATTTATTGAATGCAGTGGACACTAAATCATCTCGCCACTGTGGGTGACCACTGGGTTTGTGCAGGACGAGCATGTTACTGCCATGTGTGGGGAGCTGCCAACTGTTTGGGAATGGAGCAAAGGCCCCCTCAGGGAAGGAGAATCTGTCTCACCTCTAGGTTCCTGTAATAGGAAAAGCAAAACCTACTGTTCTTCCCTTCCTAGGGCATGAGAAACCTTATGAAAAACTGGAAATCTTTAACTGTGGCTGAGCTCAGCTGTCAAATGAAGGAACTTCTCCCCTTTTTACCACATACTTTTATACCAGCCACCCAATGATGACCAGAAGAAAGGCATTTAGGGCTCCCTGACCTTGCCAATAAACTAGGGATTTCAGAACAGATCCCATTCCTCCTTACATAGGGTGTGATCAGATCACCCAAGGGCAACTGCTTTAGGCTCTCTCAAGGAAAGCCAGTGTGATCATGATCACATTTCAGAAATCCAACCAAGGCCTGGGCTCCCCTGGTGGGGTGTGGGGGCCCTGTGAGCCTTCTCAGGCATCTTTAAGGAAACGCACGTCTGAGCATGTACCAGGCGAGCCTTGCCCAGCCCCTCCCCAGCGTGCCTCTTCCAACGGGGAGGAGGTGGACAGAGAAGGAGGTACCAGTTCATGGGTGGGGCCAAGAATCTTTGCCTCCAGCCTGGCTGCTGATAGGGAGTCCAAAAAACGTGACCGTGCTTATCTGGGGCGGCCCCTCTCCCATAAACTAGGACGTGACACACTGACCCATGGTCCAGTTTGCAAATGGTGGCCCAACGTATCCAAGCAGGACGCAAACCTCTAGGTAGCCGGGTGGCTGGCGTGCTGGGCAGCAAATAGCTGACAGCATGCGGCGTACGTGCCTACACCCAGACCGGACCTAACAGGAGAACGAGAGCAGACCCGGAGGTCACAAATGGCCCCTCCTTCAGGGTTCTAACCAGCAAGATTCCCCACAATTCTCAGCGTTTTTGAGATGCTCTCGGCGGCCGACCCTCTACCCTGACAATCACACACCAGTTGGTCCAGGAGCAACAGGGAGCTTGTCTGGTGTCACCCCAGTAAAAATTTTTGAACACCACGTTGGACAATAGGAAAGAGGCAGAGAGCCCTTCCTTAGGTTCCAAGGAGCAGTTTTTGTGCTTCTAGCACTAAGGCCTTCTCCCTGCTCCCTCCAGGCGACCCCTTCATCTCCAGTCCTGTGCCTCCGGCTGGCTGCCCCTACAGCATATGCCAGGCAGCAGAGAACTGACCTTGTCAGGCTCAAGAAGATTCAGGCCCAGGTGCTGCTCCTGACACATCCTGGCTGGGTGGTCCCAAGTCCTCAGTTGTAGAGATGCTGCCAATTTACTAGGAGCTCCTCCATTAACAGTGAAATGACAAAGTTGGGCCAAAAGGAGTTTTTGAACTTTTTAAAAGGCTTTTTAAAGTATGAACTTGTCCCTCTGCCTCTTCTGGCTCTCACACACCACAATGGCCAGAAGCCACAGGGAAGGGAGTCAGCTGGGGAAGCCCCCATTCTGAAACGTCTTTATCGTTTCAAACCCCAACCCCCATGTCTCCAGCACTTGCAGTGGCTGAGACAACAGAGCAAACACTGGAAGCCCACTGAGTGTCCTTCTTCTTCCTAGGGCACGTGAGGACATTGCCTGGTATCCTTTTGGGGGCCTAAGAATATAGAATGTTTCTGTCTCTTCCTACACCCTCAGATATTTTTTAAAAAAAAGGCTTCTGGGAACTACTTCGCAAGCTAGATTTAGAAATGTTAACCAAGCCCCACAAAACCCTGCACATTCACTTTAAGCTGAGGAGACCAGGGTATCCTCCCAGTCTCCTAACGGAACAGCTCACATGAGGTCATGCCAAATACTAAGTAAATATGAAGGGTTTTTTTTTTTTTTTTTAGTGGAAACCATGATGCTGTGTTGTGGCCCGTGTTGTGGCTGTAAGGGGTGAGAGGGTGGTCCTTTTGCCCGGGAAGGTCTGGAAAAGCTGTTTAAGTTATTTTTCTCAAGGGAAACACTGCCCAGAATCTGGAGAAGAGACTTCAGGTCATGAGACTTGATGGAGTAAAAACCTGGCCCCAAGCCCACATGCTTTTAGTCAGTTTTGCTTACACTATCCAATAACAACCTAGGGCCATGCTTAAGTGGAAAACCCAAGCAAACGCAGCAAGTCCCAAGGTGCCAGCCTCCAGGATCTTAGTCGGCCAGGTCTAAAGTCCATTAGAAGCATCAAATCTTTCCTGGGAGAAGTATCACCACAAAAGGGATTCTGATCATCAAGGAAAGGGAAATTCATTACTGAATAAATTTTCTGTTTCAAGTTTTGTTGGCAGCTGCCAAACTACTGTCAGGGACAGCTGGTTCTCCAGAAAGATCTTTCCTACTTCACTAGAGATGTACACATGACTTTTTGATTAAGCGAATACATTACTTCCAATTCAGCCAACATTTCTTCTGCACCTACTATGCGTGGCATATAGACCAGACACAACAAAGTTAGGAAGACCTGGGTTTAGTTCCTATACAAGACAGATGCTGACGCTGTGAGCACAATGTGGGGCACAGAGAAAACACTGTAATGTTTGTTGACTGGCCGACTGACTGATGGGTTGTGTGCCCCTCATTTGACACTGCAGGGCCCTACCACCTAATGCACTTTCTGAAATGCACCACAGGTTTGGACCAAACCAAAGAAACAGCCAAGAGCCTGGCGAGGCTTTCCTCGGTAAGCTTCAGACTCACCTGGCCAGCAGGATGCCTTGGTACTCCTCCAGCTGCCTCATGAAGCTGGGGTTGGGCTTGGTGACGGTGCGCCTTTCTTTCACATAGTCATAGGCACGGTCCAAGTTCCAGCCGTACTCCTTCATAGCATAAGCAATCACAGTGGAGGCGGACCGGCTCACTCCCATCTTGCAATGCACGAGGCATTTAGAGCCATGTTTCCTGGTTTCATGAATTTGGGGGGAAAGAGATGGAAAAATATATATTGAAAGTTGTATCCCAAACTTCTGCTGGCTCTTTCTTGCAAATACTTCAATGTACATACACATCTCTTTACCATCACATTGGGGGGTAGGGGAACCCCTCCTACTCAAATTGGTGAAACATGATTATCTACTAGAAGGGAATTTCCATTTAGAAACTGGCTCCATCTGGGTGGGGGTGAATGCCCCCAAAGGCATCAGAAGTATTTTTTAACCTCTGCCAATCACTGTCTCTCAAAAACCACAGTGATTCACTGTGCTAGAAATGTCCTGAACATTCTCCTGTTAAGTTCCAGCAGGTGTTTGGTCCCTAGGAGGAAAACACGGGTCACATGAAACTAATTCCTCTCCCTCATCCAAACATGTTCTTAGATATCACTGTTCACCGCGCTGTGACCCATCCATCTAGTTTTGGAGAGGAGAAAAAAAGCAAAATCAGAACTACCACCTAGAGCAGAGCTATCTGGACCAAGATATCCAGAAGTTGAGCTATCAGAACTTATGGGGCAGGAGTTACACTTACTACATTCAGTTCTATCATCTGTTCAGGAAGAAGTGGTATTTTAAAGACTTCAAAAATGAATTGTGACCCACCTAATTTTTGTTTCACTAGACATAAGTTGAACCAAAGAGCTGCTCCACCAACTCAAAAAAATCCTCTGTCTCTCTATCTCTGTCTTTGTGTGTGGTCAGAGTTTTCTATGAGGAGAAATTCATTTGGTCAGAATGGACATCTGGAGTTTACTTTCACTAAGGACTCTATGGTATACTCATAAAATACTGAAATAATACTACAAGGCAGTTATTTAAATAACCATTTCAGAGAATGTGGGCTGGAAGACTGGATTGGATTTATAAAATGTTCTGGATTTATAATTCTGAGCTTACACTCGGCCAATAAAGATGCTTTCTGATCAGAGATTAGAACTGGATGGGGATGTCTGAATGCTTCCCTCCCACACTGACACCAATCCCAGTCTGATGAAAGGGTACAGAGCCTTCAGCTGATCAAGAGCTTGCTAACTACTTGGGCTGGCACCTCTCTGATGAGTATCTGTTCTCACTTGTACCACGCACCAGTCTTAGCTCCCAATGAGACTGTAAGCATCTTGAAGGAAAGGACTTTATCTTCTTGATCTCTGCTTTTCTCAGGATCCAGTGCTGAAAATGGCAGGTGTTTAAATAAATACTGACTGCATGAAATCCATCTAGTTTCCCCCAATGCACTGTACGACATTTACCTCCTTTTTGGCACCAGGACATTTTCTCATTTCTGCTAAATAGGCTAAAGCCAAGTAACTCAGCTGGAAGTGTGAGCATGTGCTTTGTATTGGTCTTCCATCAAGTCCAGTTTTTCTTAATGGGTCAAGTTCCCAGTCTGCATCTGCAGACCTCAGGGAAACTACCAATTTTTGTACAAACCAAGAACATAACGTAAATATAAAAGCTACTATGGAGGGAATGTGCTTTTACATAGGATGGTTTCTAACTCTTCTCAACAAAGGCCATGAAAATCCTCTCATGGCAATATTGGGAAGCACATGCACAGATATGAAATAACAATCTCTCCCTCCCACTTCTCATTCAGCTTTTAAAGAAGTTTATTAAGTCATTATTTCAAAATTAACATTGAAAACATTCTCTGGTTCCTGAATCACAAAATAAACCCTCCAGTATAGAACATGTGCTTGGGGATGCTGTTATCAAGAGTGGCAAAGTAAAACCCTGCAGGACAGATGAAAAGGATGGCTGCTAGTCAACCTGGAGCACAGACTGAGGGTTTCTGGTCTGGGCAAAGTGAGCTCAGCAGCATTGGGTATAACAGCTCTGACAAAGACACATAGTTGCTCTGGTTTTCTGATTCTTCACTTATAAAATAAGAATGTTGGACTCATCTTTGAGTTCCCTTCTGGCTTCAGAACTTTAAGATTTTTCAATTCTAAGCCTATGCAAGATTTTGGGAAAAAGAGTGAATTCTGTGAACTTTGGAAGTATGAGTCTGAACCACTCTTTTTCTGGATTTGGGGAAAAGTCATAATTTGTGAGATTGTCTTTTCCTCTTGCTCTCTATCATTCACTAGGTTGCCATTGGTATCAGTGTGGGAGGGGAATATCTAAATGTCCCCATCCAGCTCTAGCTCTTGATCACAAAGTTTTTGGTTGGCTGAGAGTAAGCTTTGGATTATGAATATCAACAAATTCAGGCACCAGTAGATCTCTGAGCCTAGAGAATGTCCATGAAAGTTAAGGACTCTGACCCTTAAGCCAGGATTTAGAGGGTGAAGTGTAAATAACACAAAGAGTTCTTCTTAGATCAGAAGGGAGGGTATTCTTCTGGGATACATTTCCAAACACTCTGATCACCAAGGAAACTGAGTCAGTTCCTTGGAGAGTTTTAATTTAAGAGTAAAAAGGATTCAGGATAGTCAAAAAAATAAATATCCTGAACATGGAGATATTGAAAAGTCATAGATTCTCTGCTGGAGAGCTTTAAAAGTACAAGATTTCCATTTCCCTGAATGATCTGAATGTGATCTTGCTTGAAGATATGGATAAGACTGTTTTTGAAGGCCTTTCCAACATAAGTTCTATGCTTAAAGAAAATCTACAGGCATAAAAGATATACTGTATAAACATAAAGAAAAGCTACTTGGTGAACAATTTTCTTAGTAAGGACCTAGGAATGTTCAGAACACAAGATAA
Source organism: Sminthopsis crassicaudata (assembly GCF_048593235.1). Classification (NCBI taxonomy): domain Eukaryota; kingdom Metazoa; phylum Chordata; class Mammalia; order Dasyuromorphia; family Dasyuridae; genus Sminthopsis; species Sminthopsis crassicaudata. The sequence goes on from NC_133620.1 coordinate 452,694,266, forward strand.
TAAAACTGTATTCAATAATGTAAAAGCCATTCTTAGCTTATGGGCTCTATTTTTGTAGAGGCAGCGGGTCAGATTGCTAATCCCTGATTTAGAAAGACATCTTAATAAAACAAAAGGGTGGGGAAAGTTTTCCAAAGAATGTTTAATCTAACACTTATGTCCAGAGAAAATTGTATACAAGTCATCTCTTCTAAATGAGAATGCTTTGAGAAGGGAGGCTCTATAACCTCTCTGCCAACTAAAGAATTGCAATCTCAAAGTTCTTCCTTCTGGCTAATCTAAATCCCGCCTGCTGTAATTTGTAGCAGTTTTCTCTATTTTGTCCCCAGTAAATAGCCAACATCTGCTTCCTACAAAGGTTTCATATTTCTGAAAATTAACGTTCCTCTTTAGGCACTGTAATCTCAGTTATTTAACCATTTTTCTTACTTTTTTTTTTTCTTCTGAATTATCTCAAGGGTATTCACATATTCCAAGTCTTATCCTAAAGGTGGTGAAAGCAAGAGAAAATAACAAAAGAAAATACATTTTTTGTGCTTACTTGGCTTTGGAGATGAATTTGTAAGTGTCATTCCAGTAGGCAAGCAGATCTGTGGCTTCCTCGTCATACACCCGGATATTATGATACTCAAAGACTCCTGGGAAGAAGTTATCTATTTCCCGAGTAACATTCAAGATGTAACGTACTCTGTGAGGAAAGCAAAGAGAGATTTGATTGATGGCTATTGTAAAACCCAAATCCAAATCCAGAAATAAACATCCTCTACTTCCTTAGTTAAAATTGATCTTCAATATGTGTAGAAAAGTTGTACAAGTTTAATATATTGGATAACTTGCCATTTAGGGGAGAGGGTGAGAGAAGAGAGGGAAAAAAAAATTGGAACACAAGGTTTTTGAAGGGTGAATGTACGTGTTTTGAAAATAAAAAGCTTTATAAAAAATAAAATAAAATAAATCATCCTCTTCTCAAGTACTGAATTAAAACTAACAAGAAGGAATCCAATAAAGTATTCCAGTCATTTAATTCAAACAGGAGTTGTATGAAAAGGGAATTGAGCATATTTGAAGTAGAAATTTAGCCTAAAAAATGAACTTGCTTCCTGAGAGACTTTTTTTGGGTTAAATCTAGCACCCGATCCTCCCTTTCATTTTATGGAAGGTTAGGCAACCTTTCCAGGGTAGGCTCTAGGGAATGAGTTTTATGTTTTATTGCAAACTATAAAAAATACCATGAGGCTATAGAGTAATTTAGCAGTTTGTTCGCTTTATGGCTGTTATCTTTAAAATTATGACTAAGATACCTGGTTCACAAGCACACAATCAGACCAGCAGAAACTTCTCATTCCTCTCCGGAAAGAACCTATGTAAGGAACTAAACCCTACTCTTTCAAGAGAGATCTAGAAAAAGATCCTCTGCTACCTGTTCCTCTGTTCTAAAGTATATTTCAGTTAAATATGTTGTGTTTCTCACTGGTGAAGCAACAATTTTTTTTTTTTTTTTTTTTTTTTTTTTTTTTTGCTGAGTCAATTGGGGTTAAGTGACTTTCCCAGGGTCACACAGCCAGGATGTGTTAAGTGTCTGAAGCCAGATGTGAACTCAGGTCCTCCTGACTTCAGGCCTGATTCTCCATCTACTATACCAACTAGCTGCCCCGAAGCAACAATTCTTAGGTGGGTTCTAAGAGCTCTCAAGTTGAGGGGCATGGAGAAAGTGATTCCTTATATTATTATTTTTTAAAAGAGGATCATTGGGATAAAAGTTTGGAAAGGAACAGAAATTCTGCTGAGGGAATCACACTGCTTCCTACCAAATTTATACTTTGGGCCACTTATATTTTCACATGGCAGAAGTTCTCAGATCCATTACTAGAAACATCTGTTCCCTATCCCATCCTCCCAGGCCCCGGCCATAGAATCTCATATTTGGAAAACATCATAGAGAGCCATCATCTGACCCTTGGTTGAAACAGGCATCCCCTCAATCTCATCTTTTCCCTTACTAACTGGGAGGTCTCTCAACTCTTTAAGTCACTCAAGTCCTCCCTCCTCAAAGTATGTGTTCACTTGGCAGACATTCTTGATAGGTTTCTACAGTTTCTCCACCATTTGAAGAGAATATTTCTCTTCTGTTTTCAAATCCCTGGTATACAGTAGGCACATTATTAAATCTATCCATGTTTTAGGAGGCAGTCTATGCTACTGTAAGATAATTCTAATTATTATTTAAATGATTAGGAATGTTTTCCTTATCTTGAGGCAGAATGAGCCTCCCTGCAGTAGTCACTCACTGATGGGGTGGAGGTATATCCTTCAGAGCACAACACAACAAAGTCAGTTCTGTTCTTTGATCCTTTCTTCTCTTTTAAGCTTTCAGGACAGGACTTTCTTGTCTCTCGCTTCTGATTCCCCCCCCTACATATCTGACTACTCCTTATTCTCCTATCTTCCTCAGTCTATTTATTTCCCATTTCCCCCCATATATTGGTGGTATGTACATATTTGTTGGCTTGCTGTCTCCCCTACTAGATTTTAAGTTCCTCGAGATCAGATTCTGTCTGTTGACCTTTTTTTTTTTTTTTGTTTATCCAGTGCTTAGGATAGCACTGATTATTAAATATACTGACTATATGAGAATTGGGTGCAATACAGGAATGGAGATCATGCTTGACAACATACTTATAGTTTTCAAAAGTAAGTTTATTCATTCCTTCTGTTATGAGAATATCCTTCTATCAATACAAACCTAAGATCACACTCTCCCTTTCTTGGTGGGCAGACACATTATTGACTTTCTAAGCTCATTAATATCCCTAAGATCTTCAAAGACAAAAGGCAACACCAACTCAACTCTAAATAAAGCAATTAGAGAAATACTGACAGGCCAGAAGCTTAGGTTTTTCTTCTCATGAGGAAGATCTGATGGGCTTGCTTCACCAAACCTTACAATTCCCTTCTGGAGGTTAAAAACAAAGATGCACATTTGAGAGCCTCGTGGAACTGAAGCACTGTTACAGTTAAAGCTTCAATCCTCCTCTACTTAAGAGACAAAAAGTCTCTGGAAGCTGGCTGGGGTATCTAAGATCACACAGGAGTCGCCTCAGGATAGTAACACAGCTCAAGGTTCCCTCCACTACACTGTGCTCCTCCTATTGAACAGGAGCTAGAACAAGGGTTCAATAAAGCACTGGGTCCAGGCCCTGCCTCCAGGAAGATTCTTTAGGAAAGACCAAAACCATCTCAAGTGGAGGGCTGGTTATTTCCTTTCTGAGTATCACCAGGGCTGAAGACCACACAACCTACCCTCAATTATCCATTGCAGGATCTTATCACCTTGTTTTCTTAATGTCCAGCTGTGCAAACAATATTTTTCCTGCTTTCATAGAAGCCCATTTCCTTTTTTCCCCCCACGCCTCTATGGACACAAAAAACATCTACTCCACATCCTCCTCATACAAAACTTTTGCAGACTTGGAAAATAATTAAGTGCCTGATTTAGCCTTCCCTTTGCTAGGCTTCATAATTCTAACTCTTTTAGTTACTCCTTGAAGATTAGTCTTGCTTCAGCTTCTATATCTATAACTAACAGCCTAACACTGCCACTTTAAAAGAGAAGAGATAGAGGGCTCAGAAAAGTTAAGTGACTTATTTGCCCAAAGACAGAAGTAGGAAGCACCAAAGCTGAGATTCAAACATCCTTTTCAAACTTGTGACCCAGACCGTTTGTAACACTGCAGTGGGCCTAAGAAAGCCCAGCTTAAGAACTTAAGTCACAGTTTTTAATACATCAAAGGATCCCGCCCATTTTTTCTTCCAATGACACTATGCTACTGATTCCCACTCTGCTTGAGCAGGCCCAGCCAGGCTCTTTCTCCTTTCAGCCTGTGTTTATTTTGCTTCTTTTCCCCCTAGAGTACCCCAAGATCCTTCTGGAAGCACATCCTGTTTGGGTAAATTGCCTTTATCTAATTGGTCATGGTAATTTTGAATGGTATTCTCATTTTCTAAGATATTATTAGCAACTCTGCCTAATTTAGAACTGTCCCTAATTTTGATGACCTCAATTCCTCTTTTCAGGTCATCAGTACTAATGCCTAACAGAACCATCCTTTAGAATTGATTAGGAGTCTGAGAGAATCCAGGAAGAGTTTCAAAATGGACCTTTGTAACATCAGTTACAAAACCCTTTATTTTCAATTTCTCCCCTAGAGGATGAAGGGCTTGATTCCTCCCAACAACCAGTGTCTTCCCTGCCTTCTCTCCTGGGCTGTTTTTGTCCTATGGGTGTCAGCCCCCAAAGTCCCCATCTCATTTTTGCCTCTGCCTCTTCAGTGTCGAGGACAAGGCAGGCAAGTTGCTTCTTAGCTGACTGATCTATGGATAAAGAAGGGACCTCAGAGGCAACCTACAGATATAAAGACCCTGAGGCCAGAGCCTTGCCCAGGGCTGCCTGCTTCTAGGCTGCCTTCACCTTCTTTCCAAAGGGAGGACTGATCATTATGTACTCCCTTCTTTTCTCACTGATCTTTCCAAACCCCCCTTTCCTCACATTCCCAAGTGCTCAGTCAGGGGCTTTTCATGACACTTCTTTGCTTGAAGGGACTTTGTGTAACAGCTCTCTGTGCTCTTGGGGGGAGGGGGGAGAAAGTGAGGCCTTTTTCTAGCAAGTTTCCCAGTGCTGAGGAAAGCAGCGATGGACAGTATTGTCCAAAAGATTGGCCAGCCAGTTCTCACATCCTGTTTCCCACCCCTCTCTAAGAGGATTACCCTGCACTATTTTCTCCTCTTTGATGTGACTGATCTGACGCCTTAATCTGGGAGAATGGGAGAAATCAGAAAATTTCAGAATTAGAAGGAACCTGGAGATTACTGATCCCAAATCCAATGTTGAAAGCAGCAGTTCCTTCACTAATGCCTGTAGGCACTAGCCAGGAAACATAACAAAGGAAGATGATTAGCTTTTTGCTTCTTGTCACCTTCATCTGGCCCTGGTTGTTCTGGTAAAATAGAATTCTCCTTACTACTCAGAGGTATATGAAAATGTAGGGTAGGTGGATGTGCCCTGTTTCAGAAGCTTATTTATTATTGTTAACTAAACCTGTTATAACCTTTTTTCTAAAAATCTGTTCTTGTAATCCTAAATAAGGAAGGAATTTGATGGTGATAATACATTTTAAATGACATCAAAGAGTTAAATATCGTACTTTTTGAAATCATTTTAATCCATACCATGTATCTTCCCTTTTCTATCCTCAAAGGGTTGAAAAAGCATGGAAATATCCTTTCTTTGTTAAGCTTTAAAGTATTGCTGAACATGAGTTGGGAGCAGTAATAGAGGGGATGAAAGATGTATTTTCTAGAATAACAAAGAATGCCAGTAAGTTAGATAAAGAGGATTTTTGTGCCACTTTTTTGAACAGGATGGCATTGGAATGTGTGCTTACCCTCGGTTCTGTAAGTCTTCTAAATTGGAGGCATTCCACTCTGAACCCTGCACAATCAAAATGACAAAATTAGGTACGTTAGCCCAAAAAGAAAAACAAGTGTGGCACTACAGAGTTCTGGCAGTAAAAGATGGTGGCTGACATGGCCATGTTTAAGCAATCTCATGCACTACAGAGGGGAAATGATCATGATTCTCCCAGAAAACAGGAAAGGACAAGTTATAATGGGAAAAGTGAAAAGAAACAAAGCAAATATTTCAAAATTCAGAGACTGATTCAGATACAGGTCTAAGTGTTGCAATAAGAAGTGTTGCAACCTAGAAGAGAATTTGAATAGCTGAGGGCGGGGAGGCTCCCTAGGAAACAACATCAACTCTGCTCAAATTTCCATTTTTGGAAACAGGCCAGTAGGAGATGGACAACTTTACCTTTCCTATCAGATTCATGCTCATTTGATTTGTACACAAAAAGATGGCAATGTTCATGATGGCTATTTGTGCTTAGTCTTAGATTGGAATTGTAACTAACTTAAAAAGAAGGCAAGAACAACAAAGGGCACCAATTCACAGCAAATTGGGAGGGGGGGGGCAGAGAAACATGACAACTCAGTCCTCACTAGGTTTAGAAACCAAGCTCCTAAGAATAGTGAGCAGGATGGAATCCATAATCAGGAAGCCAGCACTAGTCAGCTGCCTGAGAGAATTAATTGGAAATGGAAAACAAAGTAGTATGAAAACTAAGACATGTGTATGTAGTAAGCTGATGACTAAGTGAAGTCCGGCTAAGCTGCTCAGGGTGTAGGGCTACCTTGGGGTCAGCTCCAGTGGGCTGTGGATCCTCCCACAGACTCAGCCTGACATATGTGGACAAAATTTTGCTGTGCAATAAATTTTTTATCTTCTTTGGAGAAAACTTCATTTTTAAAATGTGCAGTTTCCATTTTCTCTCTCTCCTTTCATCATCATACCCTGGCCTAAATCACTTAATGAGAAAACTCTCAAAAACAGCAGCTTTAGGAATCAACTTTTTCCAGAAACTCAACCTTTCTAGCCAAAATCCAAGAAGGACACCCTAATCGGTGCCTGCCGAAGAACTTGATGGACAGCACCAAGCATACAAAGTATCCCACTACTGGGCAGGGGTTCTTAATTTGGGGTTACAGACCACATCCCCCTTCACCCATGCCAAAAGATGTGTGGATAGGTTTCAGAGGATTTGGGAGCCTGGATAGGGAAAAAATATGTCTTTATTTTTAACTTTCTAACTTTCAACAGAAATGCAGTGTTTCTTTCAATCATGAATGGAGGCAACAAACAATTGTGGTTTTAGTAGAATCTGTGACTTATGCCTCCAAGACATTTTCATATAAAACAAGCTGTCATTGCAGATATCTCAAAATATCATTTACACTCACCACTCCTGTAGTTATTAGCTCCTCACACTTAATCAGAATCTATGGATTGTATTTCAATAGAACTAATTTTCTTCATAACCTATGAATTTGATGTTATTATGCATCTAACTCCTGCTTCAGAGGAGGGTCCCTACATTTCTCTAGGTGGCCCAAGACACAAATCAGGTTCAGAATTCCTATTCCAAGACCACGGTAGTGACCTTGTGAGAAACTGGTCTGGGGAAGGCTCTTTCTTTGCCCTTTTCCTTCTCTTAGCAGCTGTTGCTGCCAAACAGCTTCTCCCTCGAGGGAGCTTGATGCCTCTTTGTTTCCAGGTAAGTGGCAAAAGGAGCCACATTTCACTCCAGTGTTTATACTATGAGCTTTTCATCACCCATCACACTTTTTCTGCAGTGAAGGTGACCACAATCTAGGAGCTACTTTGGGGCTTTATTTTCCAGTGAGGACTCCTGTGTTGACCTCCATCTAGATTATTTCCCTCAGGGACTTTGTCCCTCTTTTCCACTTTTGCATGAAATTGCTGGCTATATCCAATACCCCTGGGCCTTGCCCACCTCACCCAGAAGCCATTGGCTTTTTGGCAGAAGTTTCCACTTCCCTTCCAGCTTCACTATCAAGTCCAAAGTCCCAGAAGACCAGAGGATCTCATGAAGCTTCTCTTGCTGAAGATGACCAGGCTGCCTCCACATATTTCCTTTAAGTTCACTTTTCGAACCAATCAAACCTTTTCCACATAAATACACCTTTCTGCATGAATCCACAGAGATGGATACTCCTCCAATGGGGGACAGAAATGCTGCTATCTCGATTATATTAGGTGGCTCCTGAGGAGCAGCTCTGCACAAGATGAGTTGCTTCTAAAGAAAATTAACATCCCAACTTGTAGCTGGAATAAGATGACTTTTCCCTGTTGTTTTCTGGGAAACCCAGGGGAGCACAGATGCCCTGAAGGAATACCCTTTGGACCGATGAGATGGTGATACCCAAAAGGAGGTAAATGTCAAGGAAAAGCAGCAGAAATAGAACTCAGAGGATTCTGAGTCTTAGAAGTCCAGCAGCCTAATCTTAAAGAGAAGGAAGCTAAGGGCACCAGTACTGTGCCCCCAGCCTGCTAGTAATCAGATCCTTGGCTGGTTTTCCCATAACCATCCTGTAGTGAGTGCTTCAGATAGAGAAAGGAATGAACCCATTCCAGAAGACAAGGCAGTATCACAGCTTTGGAAAAGATTAAGCTTTGAGTTTTTCCAGTATTATTTCCCAAGAAAGTATTCCAAGTTGTCCAGTCTGCAGGAAAATGTTATGAGACATGGAATTTCTTTTGGTTTTACTCTTGTTTGTGTCACGACCTCTTGGGCAGCAGCCTGGGGACAATACCATGGTCTGTTGATAACATTCACAAGTGAGAGAAACACTAATTTCAGCTAAAGATTAGTGAAAATAACAATATAAAACCTGCACTATCTAACATCCAGGGCGATCTCTTGATTAAAAGGACCCTCTGGAAGATGGGACATCCATTATGGAAGCTATGGCCTAGCTGTGCATAGAGGGTGGGGCAGGGCCTTTCAGAGCTATCTAGAGAGAACACACAGATTCTTTCCAAACTATGGGGCCTTTCAAAAGAGCAGGGAATTTGATCCCCTGAGGGAAGTAGGCAGATCAGCCAACAAAACTGGGTACTTCATGTATAGAAAGGTCAATGCCAAGTCTAGAAGTGGGATCTGCATTCACAGTTGGCAACAAACACTGGACAATATTAAAGGAAGGAGTGGAGCACCCCTTTCCCTACCCCTTCCAAGGTACTCCTTGTCTAGGAGTTCCAGAGCTGCCTAAAGCAGCAACTCACTCCATGAGGCAGACATGTGCTCTTAGGGAAGACTCATATCTCAGGGCACCTGAGTGTCCTCAAGTCTGAATGGGACCACCTCAGAATCATTCGGGGCAGCATCTAAGTCCTATCTTCCTTTCATCTCTTTTCTCTTCTATTGCCCCTCAGCCCTGTGGAGTCAGAGGATACAAGTTTCCTCTCCATAAAATGGGGTCGTTACAACAGATGTCTCCCGAGGTTATAGTTGTATGATCTTGCTATTCTTCACTTCAGTCATTTCAATGTTGTAAAAGAGGTAACATTCAAACCAGCCCATTTAGGTCTTTGCTAGCATTTCTGGTAGAGGATTTTGTGGTGTGAGGTAAAATTTAAAATAATTTTTTTGGGGGAGTCTACTATGGATTTCCATCATGCAGTTTCTCTTGCCATGGATAATAACACAGTGGAAGACATTTAACATTTGGGAAAAAATGAACTGGGGCATGTACCCAGTTTGTCTAATGGTGGCTGTAATATTGCACCACATCACTGGGAGCTCAGGCATCGTATAGGGAACCACTTGGTCTCTGGGATTTAAAGAGCATGTCAGTCTTCATCTTCAGGGAGATCTCTGTCTATGTGGGCCTAACCCCAGGCATATCCAGGATGTGGAAAAGAGAGGTTTGAACCTACTGGGGGGCTGGACAAGGGACAGCACTTACCAGAAACACGTGCTCAAAGATTTGGGTGGGGCTGTCCATCTGTCCCAGGATCACGATCATCTCATTATCTATGAACTCTTTGAACTCCCGCAAGTTGCATGCCATCTGCATTTCTAACTCTGTGCGTATCTGAGGAGAGAATGTGATTCACATACTTTTATGTTTTTAATCAAAATCGTAGTTCAAAACTAATAAATTACTTATACATCATTCTATCTTCTCTTTCAACTAGCTGACTTACACAGAAGCAATTAATATCTGACATGATATTTGTATAATGATTATTTATACATACTTACTAGATTCATGTTTATATAGGTCTACTGGCTAGGCCATTTGTATATGCCCATTAGACTGTGAACTCCATAAAAGTAAAAGTTTGTTTTATATTTCCATACTGTGGTGCTCTAAATACAACAGGCATATAATAAATGGTTGCTAAATGAATGATTATAGGCTTTGGTGTTGACTAAGTTCTACAGGTGGAGATAAAGATGCAAAAGATGTGAAAGTAAACACTGAGTTACTACTGATGCTTCTTCCTTTGGCCACTGGTAGTTACATTTAAAACAATCAATTTAATTCCTCTCTTCTCCTCCTTCCCCTTAAGGAAATGCTTTAAGAGAATAGAAGCTCTGTTCTTTTGGAAGTGGGTCCTCAGAGGCTTAGCTTTTCTCTCTCAGGACTTTCAAGTCATTCTAGAACTTGCAATAACTCAACTGCAAAATTACAAAATAGTAAAGATTTAGCCTCTTCACAATAAAGCACCAACTTAACTATACCCAGCACATTTTATATTCTGTATTTTTTGATTAATACATTTTTACAGCTCCTCCCAAGAATTGGCAGAGATCCAAATGCGTAAAATTTCACATTTACAGTATTGTATTGTGTTAATATATGCTATATAATTTCTTTTTTACTCTCAATCATATCACTCCCTAGTCATCTAACAAGTACCATTATCCTTCATCCCTAATCTCCAAATGTCATCATTCCATCCTTTAAGCATGGGCCTAAACTTCCTTACCTCTTTGGATGTGATGTTTTCCAAATCCTTCTGCATCATAATTTCCCTTAGTTTGGTCTTTATTAACCGTTCTGTACGTTCTCGCTCAGTTGGGCTGAAAAGAGAGGAAATGGTGATCATTTAGATGGAGATCCACAAAGAAGGCACAGGCTGACTAGTGTTAACCAAGTCAACCCTACAATATAGCACCGCTAGAGTGTACCTGATTGATTACAGAGGTAGGAGGCAAAAAAATTAAATTTTTTCTTTATTAATATTAATTTTTGTATTTTGAGTTCCAAATTCTCTCCCTCCTTCCAGTCTCTCCACTCATTGAGAAGGCAGGTAATATGATTCTCATTATACATGAGAAGTCATGCAAAACACATTTTCATTCTTGCCCTTTTATTATCAGTTCTTTCTATGGAGGTGGAGTACATTTTCATTTATGAGTCTTTTAGAATTATTGTAGATAATTCTAATTATCAGAGTATTGATCAGAGTAGCTAAATCTTTTGCAGCTACTATATACTATATACAAGTTACTATATACAAGTAAAGCTGTTACTATATACAATGTTGTCCTGCTTACTCCAAAAAATGGATGGTTTATTCATATTTTTGTGTTTTCAAATTTATGATCTAAGAGATGGGGGCATAGTGCACTGGAGGAAACACCGGAGCTGGATTGGAACTCAGTCTACTAGTTACTACTTGTAGGATCTTAGGGAAGAAACTGTCCTACTTCAGGTCCCAATTTTCTAGCTCGAAATTCTTTGGCATAAGAATGAACACGCTACAGTGCTCTTGGTGCAACTGGGTAAAAGACCATTGAACAAGGAAGAACATGATAAGGGAGCTGAATGTACAATAAGGGCTCTGAGGGTTCCAGAGGAGAGAGAGAAAATATATGCTAGGGAGGCAGGCAGTGAAAGGCAAAAATAGGGAAGAGTCCCCAAAAGTAAATCTGAGTCAGGCAGGAGGGAAATGCAGGAATTCAGCAGACGGCTATTTGATCCTAGAAGTAATAAGAATCACTAGAGTTTACTGAGAAGGGCATGCAGTGTCTACACTGTCACTCTGGTAGCTGTGAGGAGGGTGGTTTGAAGGGGCTCTCCAGGTTGGGAGACTAATTAGGAGGCAAATCCAGTTGTCCAGAGGAGGCAGGAAGAGGACTTGCCCTGGGGGAGGAGTGGTGGCAGAAGGGACTGTGTAAAGAGAGAGGGCAATGTGTACCAGACATGTTGTGGAGACAGAAATAACAAGCTGGCAGCTGACTTAATACTCAGGGTGAGTGACAGTGAGGAAATGAGGTTACACCAAAACTGGGCACCAGGAAGGTTGGATAAAAACAAGCAAGCCTGGAAGAAGGGTAAATTTGGGAGGAACGAGAAGGAGCTCTGTCTTGGACATGCTGAACTGAAGAGACTCAAGGAATCTCCAGTTCCAAAGGTCTAATAGGCATTTGTTGTTGAGGAATTAAAGTGCAGGAGAGAGACTCAGCTGGCAGTCATCTGTAGGGAGATAATAATAGAACCACGAGAGTGATGAGATCACCAAGTAAAGAAGAGAGAAGATAGCTCAAGACGAAGCCATCTGTGTCCCTCCAGATGGGGGGGGGTTGGAAGAAGGGGCAGCAGAGGAGGCTGAGCAGGGGTGGTCAACTAGGAGGAGAAGGGAGGGCAGAGGCATCAGGCACTGGGGGATCAAAGGGAAATAAGGGCTGTGGGAGAAGAACACAGCTCCCATTGTTCTAGTGTGCCCCTAGACCTTCTGGGGCTACATCCATGTCAGGCCCATGGCATAATGCTATATGCCCTCCGTGATCTCGGCTCACTTTGGCACAGAGCATTCAGGGGCTGATGGGACAGCCCTGATGCCCAGCCCGAAACATGGCCCTCTTGAGGGTCAGGTTCTGCCTTTACTCTTCAGGGCTAGGAGGATCTCAGGAGGTGGCTTCACCTTTCCAACCTCACCTTCTTTAGATGAGGAACCAGATTAGATAATTTGGACTAGATAATGTCTATGGTTTCTTCCAAAGCTAAATCTATGACCTTAGGACCCATTCTCTTTCTAGAAATGAAATTCAGCCAGCAGGTCATTAAGATGTGCCCCAGATGCTTACACAATAAATTGAGATAAGTGCAACAATCACAGCTGACACTCAGCCCTTCATGTGGTACAGAACACTGTCCTGACAACACAGACTATAAACATCATTATTTCCATTTTGCTGATGAAGACACTGAGGCTCTCAGAGGTTCTCTGACTTTTACCCACCCCCTCACGCTGCCAATCATTGTCAGAATTGGGCTCTGAACCCAAGTTTTCTCTTCCCAATAGTAGCATCCAGAAGAATATGGCTGACTTTCAATCCAGTTTAGCCAGGGATCTGAATAAAATTATGTGGTTTCCTTTGAATTTCTTGCCCCCTTACAAAGTTGATAAACATTAATTAAATGTAAACCCTACGCACCAGGTATTGTGCTAAGTACTAGCGATACAAAGAGAAGCACACAATTAAATGGGGGAGACAAGCACATATAATCAGCATAAATAAGAAATAATTAAGAGGGAAAACATCAGAAATAAGAGGGACTGGGACAGCTTTCCTGTAGGAGATGGCACTTTACGGAAGTCAGGCAGACAGAGATGAGGAAGGAGAGCTTTCTAGGCATGGGGTATTGTCAGAGAAATCGCCGACAGTTGAGAGGAGAGGGTCTTGTTCATGGGACACCCTGGAGGTACATGTCAGGTAAGGAGATGTAAGAAGGCAGAAGGGGACACCTTACAAAGGGCTCTGAATGTCAACAGAGCAGTGGGCATCCCCTGGAGGCAATAGGGAGCCACTGGAGTTTCTTGAGTAGGAAGAAATGAGAGCATGAGATCTGCACTTTGGGAAAAATCACAATTTTTATTATGATAAAGTAAAATTATTCTTGGAACTTTGACTAGAGAAGTTGGATGTCCAATTGCTTACATGGCAATGGGCTCATCTGACTGCACCCTGAGCTTTGACACAGTGTGCTTTTTACACTGTGCTGCATGTGAGGAACCCAAAGGCAGGGGCGCTCTCTGTTCTCTTTCCTCCCTACCTACCCAAGAAAGGTATCAGCTGGATTCGTCCTTACATGGAAATGGAGAAGGACTAAGTCCTTAGGCATGCTGCCCACTCCTGCTGCTGACAGCCTTATCACTGGCTACAAAAATAGCTTCAGCAATCTCTAAAGATGGACGCTCTCACCCCACAACTATGGGTTCCTCTTGCTCCGGCTCTTCACTTCCCCCTGAAACCTTTAGGCTGATGGCTCTCACCAGTAGGCTTTCTCTGACACTCAGCCACAGTGTCTCCATGGGGTAGTTCACCACTAAAATTCTCACTTTCCCTCTGATTTTTCTCCAAAGCTGAAATAGCCTAGGCTAGCCATTTCTTTTTCTTATCGCAGTCTTGGGCTTTGGTATGAATGGGCTAGTTGGATGTCTAGACTCAGTAGCCTCCTGCTTTACACTTCTTGGCTTTCATTGAAGAAAAGCAAAAGCTCAAGTATATGTGACTGAAGTGCTCACTTCATTCTGGCATCCATATTCTTTATTTGCTAAAAAAGGTTTTCCAGAAGGGTTCAGGGTTCAGAGGTAACTAAAATGTGACTCTAGCAAGACTTTTCTATTTAAATTAGGGTTTTAGGGAAGACAAATAGGAGTTATTTTAGTTTTCAAAACATGTTCTTACTGGCACAAGGAAATACAAAGCTACAACTCAAGTCAGATGTGGACCTTGGAGACCCTAACTGAAAAATGTAACCTCAATGTGATTTTAAAAACAGACTACAAGTAGGGAAGAGCTCAAGGGATGGGTCCCAGTCCACTTCAACTTAACAACACTGAACAAGTGTGGGCTTTGAGTTGGGCACAGGAGAAACAAGTGTAAAATTAACTAACCCCTGCCCTTGAGGAGATTTTTACAGCAGGATAGAACGAACTCCTTGGAGAAGAAACAACAAAAAAATTTCAAGGAGAATATGGATACCTTGGTGTCTATTGGGGGAGAGGGAAGGAAGGGGAAAAAAAAGAGACAGACACAGGGGTTGGGTAGGAAGGGAGAGGAGAATGGGGAGTAGAGAGAGAAAAAAAGAGAGACAGAGAGACAGAAAGACATTATATTTGACTTTAAGTGATGTCCTCAGTGATGGCTCTATGCGGCTGAACAAAAATGCCAAGACTAAGTAGTCAATGATGAGGTTCTAGGATTGTCTCCCTATTCCTGCTTCCTCAGTTTTTTACTCCAAGTCTATATTCACTGCCTGGTTTATGACTACTAGGTGAGCATATCTTTGGTCAAAGACTACTCTAGAATTTCAGAAACGCATGTCTCTAAATGCTTATTGGCCCCCAACTCATCAATCAAGAACATGACTCCTATCAATAACCTCATCTAACTATTTTTCTAGAATTCTTAAGAGTTTTCAGTTTTCCTGAGAAGATCAAACACAGGTTTTCAATCTAACCAAGTCTTCTCTAGTGTTGAACTCTTCTGGCATAATTACAGGAATTTTCAAGGGTCAATCCTGTCCACAAGGCCAAAAAACCAATAACCCTCATCTTTAAAGCACTTAACAAACCCACAAAGATCAATATGGAGCAAGTAAACATCCTGATTAATTTTATTATCAGGAACTAAGTCTAAAAAAGCTCCCAAAATATGAATACAAAACTTCAATACACTGACCTTTAAACATTAGCTCCATCTTGGACCCTGATCCAACTCAGGATGCATCAGAGAGATATTTTAACATGCCTATCACTTCCTACAACCAACTGCAATGTTTGATTTGCACTTAATGTAAGAAAAGCCTGTCTTTTAAGTGATAAGTGATAAGTTAAAGTAATAGAATTAAAATAACTTTATTTTCTTTCAAATGCTTATATTAATTTAAATTAGGCCAAGGTTGGTTGTGGACAATGAACAAAGATACTAATTTATAATGAAAATAACAAGTATTTTAAACCTATGTAAATCATCAGCATTTCTATGTTACAAACAAAGCCTAGCAGCAAGAGATAGAAAGAGAAATCCCAGTTTAAAATAACTGCAGATAATGCAGTTTACCTGCTAAGACAAAGCCGGGAACTATTAAGAACACAATTACAAAACACTTTGCACACAAATAAAGTTAGATCTAAAAAACTGGAAGACTATCAATTGCTCATGGATAGGCCAAACTAATATAACAAAAATGACAATTCTACCTAAATTGATCTACTTGTTCAGTGTCATGCCAATCAAATTGCCAAGGAATTACTTTTTATAACTAGAAAAAATAATAAAATTCATATGGAAGAACAATAACCTAGCTCTAGCAGATTTAAAACTATATTATAAAGCGGCAATCATTAAAACCATTTGGTACTGGCTAAGAAACAGAATTATGGATCAGGGGAATAGATTAGGTTCACATGACACAATAGTCAACAAGTAATCTAGTGTTTAATAAACCCTAAGACTTCAGCTTGGGGGATATAAACTCACTATCTGACAACAATTGCTAAGAAAACTGGAAAAGAGTAGGCAGAAACTAGGCAATGAACATCTAATACCCTATACAAGACAAGATTGAAATGGATTCATGATTTAGACATAAAGGATGATACTATAAGCAAATTAAGAAAACTATAAGCAAATTAAGAAAATAAGGAAGAGTCTATACCTCTCAGATCTGTGGAGAAGGGAAGAATTTATGGTCAATAGATAACATTATAAGATGCAAAATGGATAATATTGATTACATTAGATTAAAAAAGTTTGCACAAACAAAATCAATGTAGTCAAGATTAAAAAGGAAGCAGAAATGTGGGGAAAAATTTTTACAGCCAGTGTTAAAGGCCTCATTTCTAAAATATATAAAGAACTGATTCTAATTTATAAGAGTGCAAGTCTTTCCTCACTTGATAAATGATCAAAGGATATGAACAGACATCTTTTAGATGAATAAATTAAAGTTATTTCTAGTCATATGAAAAAATGCTCTAAATCACTATTGAGATACAAATTAAGACAACTCTGAGGTATCACATCACACCTCTCAGGTTAGCTAAGATGACAAGAAAAGATAATGATAAATATTGGAAGGGATGTGGGAAAACTAGAATACCAATATTGGTGGAGTTGTAAACCAATCCAGCCATTTTGGAGAGCAGTTTGGAATTATGCTCAAAGGGCTATCAAATTGTGTATACCCTTTAATTCAACAGTGTCTCTACTGGATCTGTATCCCAAAGAAATCACAAAAGAGGGAAAAAGACTCACATGTGTAAAAATGTTTGTAGCAGCTCTTTCTGTAGTGGCAAGGAATTGGAAAATGAGTGGATGCCCAACACTTGGAAATGGTTGAATAAATTATGGGTGTGTGTGTGTGTGTGTGTGTGTGTGTGTATATGTAATAGAATATTATTGTTCTATGAAAAACAATTAGCAAGATGATTTCAGAGACCTGGAGAGACTTGCATGAATTGATGCTAAGTGAAGTTGAGTCCAAGAGAACATTGTACACAGCAACAAGATTATATGATGATCAACTCTGATGGATGTGGCTCTTTTCAACAATGAGGTGATTCAAGACAATTCCAATAGACTTGAGATGGAAAGAGCCCTGAACATTCAGAGAGAGAGCTTTGGAGACTGAATGTGGATCAAAACATAGTATTTTCATCTTTTTTTTTCTTGTTTGTTTTTCTTATGTTTTTTACCTTTTGATTACGATTTTTTCTTGTGCAGCATGATGAATATGGAAATATGTTTAGAAGAATTGCATATGTTTAACTTATATAGGATTGCTTGCTATCCTGAATAGGGAGGGAGGAAGAAAAATTTGGAGCACAAGATTTTTCAAAGGTGACTATTGAAAACTATATTTGAATGTAATTAGGAAAATATGATTTAAAAAGAAAATAATGGTATTTTATGTAAATAAGTATCTGAATTTTTTGAAAATCAAGTAATACAAATACTCTTCTATAATCATTATCAGCTTTCATTTCATATATAAGTACAAAAGTAAACTTAAACCTAATCCCTTTCTGAATAATCACAAATTCTGTATTAACATTATATCAAGGAATAAGATTTTTGATACTGAGTTTATGGAGTAAATTTCAAAATTGCTGAGAATCTATCTTGTTGCACTTTTAGGCTGCTTGCTAGTATTACTGCAGGGGAGGGAAAAAACATTGTTTCTTGAGATGGGATCTTTCTGTGTGACAGATATAGGATGGGTGTTATATATGTCTTTTGCCTCACACTGCTAATTTTTTTAAAAGCACAGCCTGACTGGTTTATGATGATATTCTAGCAAAAGGAGTTCCTAACTTGGGATTCTTGTTGTTTTTAATATTTTTATCATGGCATTTCAATATTTGTACTCTATGCGATTTATTTTATGCACTTAAATATATTATTCTGAAAAGGAGTTAGTACACAGGCTTGAACAGACTGCCCAAGAGGTCCATTATATAAATGAAACCAAGAATGTGGCAGTTGGATCACTAACCGGTCTATAACATTGGTCACTAAGCAGCAGCAACAGGACTCACATATCTGTAAAGAGAGCTGGTGAATCTGGCCGATGGGACTGCACATCTCTCATGGCATTCCATTCGTTGACTGATGACTGGTCAGAGTTGATATGGCTCTCATAGTAACTCACCCAGGTTAGGAATAGACTGCCTGGGTAATAGTTATGACTTCTGGCCACTTCACATGCCTTATGTAAACTTTGTAATGCAGACCTGAAAGACATTGGAACATGACCATCATAGGCCTGAGGTTGACTGAAGGCAGAAGAGATTATTCACACAAATCATAACCTATGATTTATTTATTTCACCAAATCTTAGAATTGAAGAACCTACAATGATTACAACCCCTATTTAAAAGACACTTCTTTTCTCTTTCTTCATTCCTAACAAGTGGTTATCTAGCTTCTGCTTGAATTTTTCATTGACAGAGAATTTCTTCCCTATTCAAGTAGCCTCTTCTATTTCATGGTGAGGAAGGCCTTCCTTATGTTAAGCCCAAATTATCTGTATCCCTATAACTTCCCAATCAGTTTAGCTCTGTCCCCTTAGAGCCAAGCAGAATAAACTTAATCTCACTTCCATATGATAACAGAGCTCACATTCATCCTAAGGCTTCTCTTCAGTTTAAACATTCCCAGTCCCTTCAACTGATTTTTCACAGGCATGATTTCTGTATTATTTGCCCAATAGCTTTCAAAATCAATTTTTAAATCTCGGAGAAAGTGTTATTTAAAAACAATCTCACTACAAAGTTCACTGGATATTTTGGATTCTGACCATATAGCCTCCATTACAAATTTAGCTACTCTAACCCCATATATCTTTTCAGTTTTATTTTTCAGGTGGAAGGCATTACTCATCCTTGATGAATCTAGCCCACAAGGCACATGGTATCTTAGTAGGGTCCAATTTCACTGCTGGGTCATCACTGAACTAAAGATACTTGATGATTTCATGACTAGGGAACAATGGTTATTTCCCATTGACTCAATCTTTCCCTAACATAATGTCCTCTTGATTCTTGGGATACTGAGATGTTGTATCCCGAAGGGCTTCCATCCAAGGCTTCAAGTCATGATGATTATGCTGACCATTAGCAGGAAGCACTGGCCTCCAAGAAGGTTCTCATGGTTACTACCTTCTTTAAACTCCAGCTTCTTAAATTGTGGTTCATGACCTCACATGAATATAGGGGTTGTGAAATTATAATTTATTAGCAATAAATATTTGACTTGCATATCTATTTTATAAGCCTATTTACTTGAGGTCATGGAAAAATTTCTCAGGTGAAAAGGGATCTCAAGTGGAAAAAGTTTAAGAAAGCTACTTCTGAAGAACAGCTCTGGCTCTTCTAAATAACCATTAAACTTGCTGATTTTATAGGGGAAGCAGATTTCCACTTACAAACTGAGTTAGGAAGCCCAATTTAGTTACAAAAGCAAAGTCTCACAGAATAAAGCCATGTCAGTTGCCCTGCTTTTTGCTCAATGTAAGAGGATAATTACAGGTTTTGTGAGGCATGTATTTAAACTCTAAGCCACTGACTTTAGCATGACATCCCCTCAACCCCCTCCAAGTGCTGCCTATTTTAGGTAAACATCAGTTGGGATGTACCTGCCTTTTGAGAAGCTGCTACAGCTACCTTCCTATTAGGGGAACATTTGGTGAACATGACACTCTGATTTGAAGATTGGTTTATATACAAACCAGAAAAGGCCTTTCTCTGAAAAGCCAAAGGGGCTTGGGCCAGCTAGTCTACTACAGGACATCAAAGCCTCACCTCAGGTCGCTAATTGAATCCACAGGGTCTTGAGAAAGAACACAGCTTTGTGCACTCAGACAATGAGGCTGAAAATGCACTTGTTCCCGGGGCTTTCTCCCAGCAGAGTCCTGTCATTTGGCTCCTGTCTGGTGCCCAAGGGTAGATCAGGCACCACGAGCACTAGTTGGAGCAGGTCAAGGGTACTCCAGGAGTTGTATACTCATGAATCTGAGAATCAGCCACAAACACAGGCCCTGAAACTGTGTCCTGTGTGCCTCAATTACTGCATGAAGTGATAAGATTGTGAGCAGTTCAGATCAGCCCTTTCCCCTAATCACTCGATAATGGCCACCTGGGGCTGTGGGCTGGATTCTCTCTCTCTCCCGGGTCTATTTTTCAGGTTCTTATTTCTTGCTTGGCTTGCCTTCCTCTCCAGCCCCTTGGCCATTAGTACTTCCAGTAGAGGGCAGGCAGGGCCTGGACAGGAAGTGACCAGCATGTCCTTCCACTCTGAGATTACCTCATGGCTTACACAATCTAACCATCACTCTGACTTTTTTTTTTTTTAAACTAGGAACAAGAAAGGAATTCCTTCAAGACACTAATTAGAGATGGTCTAATTGTCAAAAACTATAAAGTTTTTAATTGTAAAAATGTAGAATTGTTTATGTCAGTATATATTTATAATTTAGGAGGGGAAGGGAAGGGAAGGGAATAAGTATTTACACAGAGCCTACTTTATGCCAGGTACTGTGCCAAGTGCTTTTAACAAATATTAACTCATTTAATTTCCACAATAACCCTGGCAGTCTATTTCTATCCTCAATTTACAACTGGAGAAACTGAGGCAAACAGAGGTGAAGGACTTGCCTAGAATCTCATAGGCAAGTGTCTGAGGCCAGATATGAACTCGGATTCTCCTGGCTCTAGGCCTGGCCTGGCACTCTACCTACTATAACACCAAGCAACCTCTCAGGAAGAGACAAGAGCTTCAAAGGGGCACTGGGTGGGTGTTCAAAGGGTCTAGCCTTATCCATGATATTATGATATACACACATTCATATTCTCCCTCTTCCTCTCCCTCTTTCTCTCTTCTATCTTTTTAGGAAAATGCACTGCCAAATTTTCTCTCATCACCTGAAAACAGAAGGCCAGCTGACTAGCAGGAATGGCCAAACCCTGGACCAAGAGAAGATCGGGAGATGTGGGGTCCAGGCTGGCTCTGTCCCCGAGTCACTGTGCTCCTTAAGAAGTCACAATCTTTTGACATTTCAGTTTCTTCCCATCTGGTGAGCTTACAATTAGAAGATGACTGTTCCCTTTCATTCTTTACCACTATTTGGACAGTCAATAGCTGACCATTCAGTGTATCAGCCAGATCATTGGATCACACACATCATCAATGGAAAATAGGCATTTATGTGGTCCCTGCTGCCATACCAAATGCCCATTCCTCACAGCCTCTCTTTCAAGAACACTTGTACAGATATTTAAAAAGACATCTTACCACATTGCCTGCACGGACACGGGTTTGAATATATGAACTCTGTTATCTGTTGAAACGCTGAACCCACTTAGGAGAAAAGAGAAAAAAAACAAAGTCAGAGGGGGGTTACTCCTGCTGGGTTTTTCAAATCTTTTTCCCACCCTGGCACAGCTGGTAAGGCAGAAGGAACAGCAACATGTGCATGGAAGCCCACCACAGTCCAGGGTTTGAGTGAAAAGCTTATCCCTGGAACGATTGTGGCTGGTTTTTATCTGTTATGAAAAACAAGTGGAATCTCACAGCCAAGTCAGGGCAAGGCATTCAGTCAACAGAGATTTCCAGCTGTAGGGGTGAACAAACTGTCCTGGTGTGCATTACAATTTGGAAGCCCTCTAAGATGCAGTAACTGAACTCTGGCATTGGGAGCTGTTGCAAACAGCTTGGTCTCTTGCTTCCTGTTTTTAGGACAGCCTCTAAGAACCCTACAGTCACTGTGGAGTGTATTGTGACTGGCAGGGAAGGTTACACAGTAGGGCAACAGCTGGCAGAGAAGCCACACACATGCTTGAAAGAGGAAGCATCATCATCTGGGAGACTACTGCAAGTCACTCAAACTCTGATTTAACTTGTGGCCATTTGAGAGATTTACAAGGACTACACAGATACAATGCTTAACCTTTGGCCTAGCAGGCCAGGAAATGGAGAATCTGGAAAGTTACACCCTCCCCTCACCCCCCACTATTTTACAGAGCATGTTTTAAAAGGACTCATTGAGCTTTGGGCCTGACAGTACAGTGGGCCTCCCATTCAGCTGAAGGAGTATACAGTAAGATGCGACTCCACCCACTGGCATAATGAAAAGGGGACGTTCTTACCCATCGCCATCCAAATGAATAAGGGTGTCACTCCAGAGAGGCAGGACCAGACCCATGGTACAAGTGCTACTGTGGGAACAAGAGACCCAGTCATTTCCTGTTACTTCAAAGCACAGTCAATTTTTAAAAATTCCTCCAATGAGGAAGAAAAACTATAAGGTTACACATTTCCCAGTCAACTCTGAGAGCTGTCTTTAGTAAACTATCCACATTTCATTTGTGCTTGCTGAAAGCCTTTAAAAGTGCAAATTCAAATACCAGGAAGCCTGCAGAGCATATCAGGGTAGCTATTAGGGATGGGGGTGGAATAATAAAATACACACAAATATAACAACTTGAGGACATTTGGGAAGCCAAGTATGGATGGTGAGAAGTCATTAAGTTGCCACCATTATTGAAACTTGGTAAGAATATCAGCCATGAAAAATAAAGTCCACGGATGGTATCCAAAGGCTAATGAATCTGGGCAACCTTCCAGTAAGGTATCATCAGCCCTATTTTATAGACATGGATTAAGCAACTGGCCTCAGGGACCTAATACCACACTAATGAACAGGCTGGGGTAAACAGCTAAAAGATCCTAATTCCCAGCCTGTGCTCAGATCATGAACCACACAGGTTCTTCTGACAGGGGTGAGCCACCAAATATGGTGCTTGCCTGTAGGCCTTTGGAAGTGAGATCCAAAATACTGTCTCTGGTGGGCCAGTCTCTTCCTAAGTGCTCTTCTACACCCCCTAGTTTAAGAATTCTGTGTCCTCATGTATATAGATGCTTAGAGGAAATCTATCTAAAAGTGATGGAGATTTATTCTTAATAAAACTAAAAGTCTTAAAGGTAAGAGATGTGTGCGTGTGTATTGTGTGGGGGGGAATCAGCCTGCAAAAGCCAAAGGTAACCAGAGTGAGGAACCTTATACCTTTACATGCTGCTATGTCTGGCTGCCTGTGCTTGATCTAAGGT
Source organism: Sminthopsis crassicaudata (assembly GCF_048593235.1). Taxonomy (NCBI): domain Eukaryota; kingdom Metazoa; phylum Chordata; class Mammalia; order Dasyuromorphia; family Dasyuridae; genus Sminthopsis; species Sminthopsis crassicaudata. The sequence continues at coordinate 452,717,315 of NC_133620.1, forward strand.
TTTTCCTTACACTTACTGCCCCAAGTGTTACTCAACACCATCACCAGTGATTCCAGAGCTTATGAGATTCAAATCAAGACTAGAATAACTTACATTAGAATCTTCTACACAGAGGCATGGCTACTATGCCAGGCTACAGGAAAGAAATAGCCTCGTCACTATTTATGTAACTGGGATGAGCTCATGGAAAATGTGTTTTGAAAATGGCTTCTCAAAGTAGAGGGGGAAGATTTTTAGTATAGCTTTTTTAGTAAGTACTTAGCAGGGTCCCTGGTAACACCTAAACTTGTGTAATGAATACTAAGGCCCCAGAGTATAAGGAGCCACAGCAGAAAATGCAGAGGCTTAGAGCCTGAGTGCGACAGAGGCACATGAGAGGGAGAGAGATCTAAGAACGTCTAAGAGCAAATTTTCTGGGAGTAGAACTTAGTTTAGGTGAGGGAGTTTCTTATTCTGGGAAGGAGGCATCCTGATTTAAAATACGCTGGGATGGCAAAAACTAATCTAGCTAGTGGGCTTCCTCATAAGGCTCAGTCTTTATTTTCACAGATATGGTCCCTAATTAACAAGAAGGGATCTAATAGCTCATAAACTCTGCAGGTTTGTCCTCTTGAAACCACATTTGGAACAGTGCCATTTGGAAATCAAGGCTATATTGCATTTTTAAATAATTTTAAGTGGCTAAAATTCAACATAATTTTCAATTAACTGGTATGTAGGTGAAATTCTGAAAGCAATCTTAAAAGAGTTTCTTGGGGATGTCACATCTTAAATGGAGCTTGAGCAGGATTCTGTTTAATGAGATCACTAAAAATATAACAGGACAAGATAATGTTCATTTGTAGCTTTCCAGGATTTGTTTCTGCTTGAGCTAACCTTCTAACTTCTGCTTAACAGTATCTTAGAGCATCAAGCTTTCATACACAGTATACACACTAATGAGAGGAGTTCTGCAGGAGTTTAAATGAAAATGGATCTAATCCAGGTCCTCTGGTAGCTTGCCTTTTTGGTGCCTGGGATGCCTTGATGTTTTTGAGACCCAAGAGCAATTTTTGGGTCCAAGGACAAAGAACCCAGGAGTTCTCAGGTCCTTGGGCTAACTGTACTTCTCTGTTACAGAACAGACACATTTCTACTTGTTAATGGTGGTTCTTAGGTACTGTGCCAGCAATGCCATCAAGGCCAGAGGAGAGAAGTGCTACCTTAAGGATACATTCTTAGGGGCACAGGCTAACAAGCCTTCCTCATGAAGGGTGCAAACGCCCAGGACAATGTCACAGGGACGAGGTCTGACTCTTGGCTGGTCAGGAAGAGCTGACCCCATCTGGTGAGGGGTTCTGGTGACAGGAAATTGAGACCAACTTAGGAAAGAAGCTGATTTTAGCTTTCATAGATAAGTTTTTCTAAAGAACACCCCAGGTCTCAATGGGGAACCTAAACAAAGGGAAAAGAGGTGGAATGATGAAAAAAAGCAGTGAAACCCTCAAGTTCTAGGACTGTAGGAAAGGGGGAGGTTGGCAGGGCAAATGCTGGCCGCCATCCAAGCCACACAAAAGGTGAAGATGCTTCTCCCCTCTTACACTTGAACAGGAGAAAGCTTCCCACGGTGCATAACATCACAGCATGAAACCAAAGGCAATCACACATGGAAAACAAAGTAACAGTCACAACTGTGTGCTTCTGGCAAATCCAACAACTTGCAACCTGCCACAGCTGCTGTGGATAACTGGGGTCTCCAGTATCAGCTCTGGAATGAAAAGCTGATAAACCAACGCTTTTTTGGGAGACAGAAGGATGCTAGTTTGCAGCTGCCTTAGTGGAGCTCACTGGGTGGCAGTATTCTCCTGGGGTCGGGGTCCCAGCCCCATCAAACCTTGAGTGCCACTCTGGTTTCAAACCAGGAAGTCTGTGTGCTGAGACACCTGGCAGGATTTCCTGAGGCTGATTATCTGGACTGCAAAGATTTGCTTAGCAGCCACATTCCACAGCCTTCCTAAGACTTCTCCAGAAAATGAAATGGAAAAAAAGGAAAGCACCAAACTCAGCAGCAACGTAGCCCAGGCCAAAGTGATACAGGTTGTCTTCGGTTACAAGATTTATCATCCTGTTTAGGGCCCAACAGAGGTCCACAGGCATAAAAGCTTCTTATTAGCAGATATTTTCTGAACTGAATTCAGATGTGACTCGGGGATCCATGGCTTTCTTCAATACAGAGGAAAGTGACAAAAAGTATAAGGCTTGGAAAAGCCCCCAGCTTATGACCACGAGTAAATGCCCCAGAGGAGAATGTGCCTATTACACTCTGGAGACACGGAGGAGTCGAGCCTGATGGGAAGTTTGGTGGTCCCACTAAACTAAATTCTAACTGATGGAAACAAAGAGACAACAACTGATTGACGGATTTTTCCCTAGAGACATCTTAATTGGTTAAATTTAAAGTAAGGGAAGTGGGGAAGGGGAAGAGAAGGGGAGGATGCCATGTGAGGCACAGGAGACAAAATAAGGCTGTTGTTTTCCAAAGCACTATGGGTTTCACTGCCTCATTTCTCTCCAGACTTGGTGTCCATACCTTCCCTATTCTAGTTTGATGCACGGAAGTAAATTATGCAAGAGGATGTCTATTTCAATACAAAATGCAAAGTTTATTTAAAAAGAAGCTTCTCTGTGCTCAGTACCATACCTGTCATTGGAGGAGAAATCCATCCCGAGCACAATGCTTTCTTCAGTATCTTGTCTGCCATTTGTGGAAACCACCACCATATATCGAGTGCGGTTCTGGTATGTGCTTTCCAATCTCACAGCCTGTAAGGTCAACAAATAACAAAATGACTTCAAGAGATAGGACTACAAGTATACTGTGGTCTGTCCTTTCTACTTAAATATGCATTTGTAACGGATGTTCTAGTTATATTTCTATCAGGTCCTTGCCCCATAATGACCCCATTATTCAATGATTGGTAAGTTAATAGTGATGCCTTCATCGCCAGACCACAGGGCCTTTCTCCATTTCTCCAGCCTCAGACACATCCATCACTCTCTTTCTTGAGATTTCTGGCCCTCTCCTGGCTCTCCTCCCCTCTGACTATTCCTTGGACTCCTTTGCTGGAGATCTAGGTCTAGGTCTAGGTCTAGGTCCTGCTCGCTAACCATGGGTCTCCCACGGGGATTTTTCCTGGCCTCTTCCTCTAGACTATTTCACTTGGTGATTTCTTCAGCTCTCAAGGATTTGTTTTTCATCTCTATGCTGACAACTCTCAAATCTGCTTATCCAGCCTTAGCCTCCCTTCTCATTCTGGCAGGTCTATTGACCATCTTAAGTTGCCTATGAACCTCTCTCCTGATTATCTCCAATTTATCCTGTAGACATCTTGTTTGTACAAAGTTGTTGCATGTTTTCTCCCCATTAGATGGTGAGCTTCCTAAAAATTTGCCTTTCTTTGTATCTCCAGAACTTAGCATAGTGTTAGGCATTGTGTAGCACATAGCAGGCCCTTAATGTTTGTTACTAGCAATAAACAGTAAAAGACTTTTTTTTTTCTTAAATTCAAATTTCAGAAATGATATGTTTCTTAACACCGACTTTTAACACCATTCAATTTATTTTATCAATAATCTAGTGATCCTCTGAAGCCCTATATATCCATCCTCTTCAGATCTGAGGAGTAAAATGTTTCAAATCCTCATGATTCTGACCCTTGAGATTGTGCTCAGGAGAGCTGAATTACCACTGGAATATCTCAGAATTTCACTAGGTCATCCCCCTTATACTAATCATGCTAGTTCTGCTGAAATTCTGAAGTTTTGCTGTGATTGTTACGGGCCAACAAGTGACTACTTTTTTCAAAAGGTAGACCAGCAGAACACAAGATTGGCAGCTCTTACCAATCTAGAAAGACTGAGCACAAGCCTACGATGGAAAGAGTGTCTATCATCTGAAGAGCAGCCAAACCAAGTGCAGAGAATCTCTAGCATAGTCACCATCTGATGAATTCCTTTGGCCATGGTAACTTGTAAAAGGGGTAAGATATGGAAGGCAGGGCTGCAGTCTACAGAGTACTTATACTACTGAACGTGGAGATCTTTCAAAACATATCAAACCTTGCCAACATCCAAATGTCTGGGAATAGGGACTTCAGATGACAGAAACCTAAGCTTTAGCAATCTAATTTTGAGAGCTAAAGGGTTGAATTATTTCCTCCATTGTATCATCCTAAGAAAAGCTTGGGAAGCACAATAGCAACACACTTAGACACACAGATAACCACAAAGACACAAGACACATGGTTGCTTCTAACAAGAGCTGACCCAATGAGAAGGTAATCCTGGTATCATGTTAACAAGTCTACAAAATAGACATCACCAATGTGTGTTTCAGAAAGTCACATTGTGGAAATTCAAGAAAAACACATTTAATAACAGCTAAGAGGAACCAAGATTAGGGGAAAAAAACAACCAAAACCCCAAACCTAAACCACCACCAAAAAAGCCAAAATGCCAGCCCTAGCATCCTAGGGTCATATTAAGGGAATTCACACCAAGCCAGAGTCTGGCATAGATGAAAATGGCACTCTAGGTCCCAGGAGGCCGGGCTAACAGTTCCTCTTATATTTTAGGGCTACTGGAACAGCTCCCAAGACAGTTACAATCATTTTCATCATGAAACCCAATTAGGGTAAACTGGAACAGTATAATAAATGAGATTTCAATGATGTTACATATTTGAACTTTTGTTTTGGTCAGCTCTAATTGAACATAAAAACGAGGAACCCCCCTCCCCACTTCATGTGGATTTCAGTCCCATCATGTTTAGCTTCCTGAACATGTCAGTGTCCCTTTTCTTTCCACTCCAGCTCTGGGAATGGACTCTTAAAACACATTTGGCATGGGAATAACTGTCTTGCTCACTCCTCCTACTCCTACTCCTAATTGGTGGCAATTAACTGATAATCAAAGTTGATAAAAGGGGGGAAATCTTTAGGAAAAACTATCAGATGCAATACAACAAATTAAGCTAAGTATGGAGGATCTTCTTTATAAGAGGCTTTTCATGATAACATTAGACATTTCTTACCTAGAAAGCTAAGAACTTTTTAAAAAGTTCCACATTTTAACTGCATGTCAAATAGAAGATTATATTATATTTAAAAGAAAGCTCACTAACCCTAGAGGACAGAACCCACTAGTGTATTAGATAAGGTGGTTGTTCAGGATTTTTTTTTCCTCAGTTGTGTTCAACTTTTGATGACCTCATTTGGATTTGTCTTGGCAAAGATATTGCAGTGGTTTGCCAAATTTTTTTTCCAGTGCATTTTTATAGAGGAGGAAACAGAGGCAAACAGTTAAGTGACTTGTCCAGGGTGAAGAGCTATGTTCCTGGCTTCCAGCCAGGTGCTCTATCCATTGCACCACATAGCTGCTCCAAAGGGTAAGTAAGGCACTATGTTACTATGAGATCGGTTGAGATTCTGGAATCATTCTGTTTTAAACCCTTTAGTTGGATTAAAGACAAAGTATTGTGATTCTTAGGATTTAATCACAACTCTCTTAACAGTATATAGAATATTGCCGGAGTCTTCAGTAAAAGGAATCTACAATGTTTTATATTTAGATATCGTCTAAGAGGTGTGAGAAGAGAATCTTAATTTAAAATCCCAAGTCCTGGAGAGGCAGAGGCATATACAAACAACAGAAAATTTGCCCTGGCTCCGGCTTTCTTCCGCATTCTTCCACAGCTACTTGGCTTGAAAAAGGATTAACATAATCTAATTTATTTCACTAAGCCAATTTGAGTAAAAGCAATTTTAAAAGGCATCCTTTGCTTAATACTCCCTAGAATTTGTAGTAACCTCCAAGTTTTTTGGGGGTCAGGAAGCAATATGCAATACAAGACTGGAGAGACTGTGATTTGGAAGCAGGTAAGAATCTTTTGATGTGGCCTATGGACAGGGCAAAATATAGAGCTGTCCCTTAGATAGGGCCTTCCAATACACACCGCCTGCATCTTCTCTTTTCAACTACAAATATGGTATGATCAGATTCCCAGATTGGAGCTACTACCCACTACCTGAAGTAGGTAAGTTCTGGGGGAATGGTTCTTGACCCTTTGACATCTGAGGGCCTCCTTTCTGAAAGGAACCAATTTCACAGACTTCTTTCTCTACCAGTTCTCTAAATATTTGTTGACTAAGAAAAATTCCTGACAAAAGGCTGTTATAATGAATTCAGAAAAACTTTAAAAGAATTTATTTTTATCAAAACAGCTATTAAATGCTGAGAAAATAGCTTATGTGCAACTTTTTCGTTTTCCAGAAGGAATGATTGAGTATTCATTTGAAATGTCTTGTGGTGCTCAGCATCTTTCAGAGCCTGGAAGTCCATTTGAAGCAATCAGTTTCAACCTTACCTCTGGTTTCACATTTAACCTGGTTTGCTAATCATTTTTATTTAAATTCCACTAAGACCCCAGATTATTTTTACCTTCCGAATACAATTCTTCCTTTGCAACAATAACAACAACAAAATTTGTTTCTGCACATACAGAATGCACATACATATATATTGTACCTAGAATATACTATAAGATATTTAATATGTATGGGAATGCCTGCCATCTAGGGGAGGGGGTGGAGGGAAGGAGGGGAAAAATTTGGAACAGAAGGGAGTACAAGGGATAATGTTGTAAAAAAATTACCTATGCATATGTACTATCAAAAAAATGTTATAATTATAAAATTAATTTAAAAAAAATTCCAATAAGAGAAATGTAGAAAATCATCTTTTATCTTAATTCAAACTGACTATTTTTCTGGCCTTAAATAAAGATCAAGTTGGTGACCAATGCTTGGTGTATGCAGGGATTTGAAGAGCCCAGGCAATAATCCACAGTTTCTAGGGGTTGATGCTCCCACTCAATGTCATTTTTGAAATGTTCACTTTCTGTAAAGATGGAGAACAGCTGATCACCACCCTATATGCATCCTAACCTTTCCCATGATACACTTAACACGTTTGACTTTGGGTAAACATACAAAGTGCTGTGCTCCAAAAGTATTTACCTTCATAATAAAATATTTTCTTGATAAAAACACAAAGTTCGCATTACCTGTTTCTCTGTCCATCACCCCTTAGCATCAGAAATGTTTCACTAGGACTCTGTCTTAATTGTAAGTTACAATTAGGACTCCGTCTTAATTGTAATCTTTTTTACTAAGAGAAAGAGCCTTATCAAAGAATTCAAAAAAGAATTTAGAAGTCAAATGTGAGACATTGAGGAAAAACTAAAATGATGAAAAATAAAAACCATACAAAAAACCAAGAATATGAAAAAGTTAACCAACTAGAAAAGGAGATACAGAGCCTCAAAAACAAAAATAACTCTTTGAAAATTAGAATCAGGCAAGGGGAAACCAGTGAAAAAAGCCATGAAATAAAACAGATTATAAAGAATGAAAAAATAGAACAGAACATGAAACATCTTATGTGAAAAATTATATATCTGGAGAACAGAGCAAGAAGAGAAAATATACGAATAACTGAACTGCCTGAAAGTTGTGACCAAAAAAAAGGACCTTGACACAATAATGCTAGAAATAATCCAAGAAAATTGTCCTGGAGTGCGAGAACATGAGGGAAAAGTAGAAATAGAAAAAATCCACTCATCACCACACTTCAACAAGATCCTTTATGGAAAAACACATGAGAATATTATTGCCAGATTTTGAAACCTCCAGATCAAAGAGAACATTTTACAAGAACCAAGGGGGAAAAAATTTCAAATATGTTGGAACTACAAGTGTACAGGACTTATCAGCAGCCACAATAAGATTGCAGGTCCTGAAATCATATTTACCAACAACCAAAAAAACCATGTCTGTGGCCAAAAATATATCCAGCAAAATTATCTATAATACGAGAAAAAAATGAACATTCAATGAACTTGAAGATTTTCAGGACTTTCTATCAACCAAACCTGAAAATTTATCAATATCAATATCAAAGAACAATTTCAAGGAGCTCAATATGGCTAAATTGTTTATAAATGTTTAAGATTGACATCAATAATACAACAGCTCAAAAGAAAGAATGAGGCAGAGTAATGATAAAAATAGTAATTATGTCATATACAAATGAAGTGCAGAGGAAGAATAGACACAGAGACATTAGAGGTGGAGAGGAAGGCTCGTTCTAAAAACCTATTCACATTGAGAAAGGCTTAAAAGGTTAAAAGGCAATACTACATTATATACCATGAAGGATATAGTACCCTCCAAAACCTATAAGGTAATAAGGGGGAGGATGGGGTGGACAGGGAAGCAAAGGGTGAGTAAAGAAGAAAAGGGAGGGATCCATGGGTTGGGGGAAGGCAAGGCAAATTAGGAGGAGAATTAAAGCAGAGAATCAACAGGGATAAGAAAGATATGTGTATCTATGTGTGGGGGTATGTGTGTGTATGTATGTATCTACATATGTATATATAAATACATTCTTTCTTAACTATAACCTGCTTGGGGAGGGTAGGAGGATGAAAGGGGAAAACAAATAAAAGTAAAAAAGGTGCACAGCAAAGAACAAAAGAACATTTTACAAGAAAGATGGGCACTCATAAATCTAATTTCTTCTACACACACACACACACACACACACACACACACACACACACACACACACTCTCTCTCTCTCTCTCTCTCTTTCTCTCTCTCTCTCTCTCTCTCTCATTTTCTTTTTTTTTTTTTTTCTCCTATAGCTATTTATAAAACCATATGCATGGATAACTTTTCAACAATGACCCTTGCAAAACCTTCTGTTCCAAATTATCTCTTCCTTCCCTCCACCCCGCCTCCCTTAGATGGCAGGTAGTCCAATACATATTAAATATGTTAAAATATATGTTTGATCCAATATACACATACATATTTATTCAGTTATCTTGCTGCACAAGAAAAATCAGATCAAGAAGAAAAAAAAAACTGGGAAAGAAAATAATGCAAGCAAACAACAGAAAGAGACACACACTTTCTTGAACTGGTCATTTGTTGTTATATATTTTGAATCCTCTCTGATGTTCTTCCAAGCACATGAAAAAGTTCTCTTTTGTTTCATTTTGTTTTGTATTCTTTTTCCATTTTTCTTTTTCCTTATTCTTTCTTTAAATAAAATAAATTAGGAAAAAAAAAAAAGAGCCTTACTTTTACATTGTGCCTTTGTAACTAATATTTCTCACCTGACAGGAAAACTGAATTATGAAGGTCCAAAGTGTAGACATGGGGTTTACCTTCTCTATCAGAGGTTCAAAAGTAGGAAAATATTAAATTCCAGCCAATAGAGCAACAAAGCAAAATCTATAGCTCAATTTAAAATAGACTTCAGGACAAGAAATAGAGTTTGAAGTTTTTTTTGGTTTTATTTTGTTTTTTGCTGAGGCAATTGGGGCTAAGTGACTTGCCCAGAGTCACACAGCTAGGAAGTATGGTTGAAGATTCTTTTCTTAATGGGGAGAGGGGGAATGATGAATGTTAAAAGAATGCAGTTTTCAATTCATTTTGACCTTCATGGACACACCTAAAATCAATGAATCCTAAAAAAAAATAACTTCAACCATTTTTTGGGAAAAAAGCTTCTTGACATTAGCAGCATCACAGTGGTGCTGTAGCTTAGGGTTAAGAGCATACTTTTACAGAAGAAAGCCCAGTGTTGAGACCATAGGTCAGTATGAGAATTATTAAAAGATTTAATTTCTCCCTGCCTTATTCCCATTAGGCCTAATCTAAAAGGTCAATTTCTTGTATCGATGCTTCAAAGTCATAGTTTCTCAGTGATGTACATGGAGAACAGGTCTTCATAAGTATTCACACCGCTACAGGAAAAAGCTGGCTTCATTCCAATTACTAATCATCTTCCTAATCTGTTTCAGAAAGTAAAAAGCAAGAGGAGAGAGAAATCTGGGGTCTCTGTTTGCTGTTGGGTTATTCTGAAAATAAGAGAATGAGCTTCCAGCTGATTCTCCAACTTTTAACCTTATGCAAAGTCCAAGATGACAGTTTTAACATTCCACATTTAACTTAAAACAAAAGGCTTTGCTCTGACTCTACAAAAGCTCCTTTTAGCTACAAAAAGTACTAACTGGTCAAAAGTCATACAATGTAGCCAGTGATTTTGCCTGAAGATGACTCACTTAACAGTCTGCAACATAATGACTACATATTTAACAATTTGATATAATTGTAATATGCTGTGTCATGTTTAAAATCCAAATTCATTCAGAAATTTCATTTAAATTTTTTGAATTCATTTTAAAAAACATTAAACAGCTGAAACCACATATTCAACCCTAGGGACTGCAGGATTATAGTCTGAGCTTGAAGGGACTCTGAAAGCTGTTTGAGTAAGAAAAGCAGGGATTGAAATGCCAACTCTAGCTCTGGCTCTGCCACTACTAGGTGGTCCTGGGACAGCTTTGGTTTCCAATTGTAAAACGAGGCTGGACTAAAGGATTTAATGATCTAGTCTAAGAAACAGTGATTAACCATCTACTGGGTAGGGAACATTGTCCTTGAACTCCAGGAGCCTGCATGACTAGTGAGGGTAGGGTGGCGCTGACCCAAGCAGAGATGACCACCTCTCAGTGTGACTGGGACAGAAAGATAAAGGAAGGCCCAGGGAAAGCTTCCGCGAGCACGTGGAGCTAGACTCCCAAGGGCAGGCAGAAATTCAATCACCCTGAGGGTGGGAAGGGCAGGTAACTGGGATCCTATCCTGCCTGCTGGGGAAACAGAGAGTGAGTGCAGGACATCAGGGGCAAAAAGGAACCCTTGGGGGGTTTCTGAGCAGAGGTTAACCTGTATGGAAGGAAGGAAGAGAACAGGGACAGAAACCTCAGGGCAGTAGTCCACAACTGTATAGCAGAGTGCAGGAAGGTGGCAGCAGGGGGAGGGGCGGGTGTCTGAGATGACAGGAGGCCGCTGCACTGGAAGCCAGAAGGCTCAGATCAAATCCTGGCTTTGGCCCATCTCACCTGTGTGACCAAGCAAGGTTTTTCTCCAGTACAGGCCTCAGTTCCTTGATTTGTAAAATGATGAAAAGATGGGCACAATGGCTATTCCAGCTCTAAATCTCTGATCATGAGAGGTAGAACCGAGGGGATCTGGTGTAACCAATTGGGCATAAAAAGTGAGGGGGGAAAGAAGCAAAGGTAACATCCAGCTTTCAAATGGGAAACAAATGGGGAGACAATTAACAAGAATAAAAAAAAAGTTAAAAGGGAGGAAGGAATTCGTGCAGGCTTTGACATGTCCAGTCCAAGGTGCAGATTGAATATCAAGATGTCCACAAGTGGAGGTCTGGAACTTAGAGACTGGAAGCAGACTTGGGCATCCCTGGCGATGAGCCCTGAGATGGGAGGTGGACAGATGCAAGGAGAAGCACAGAAGGAGAAGTGGGCCAAGGATGGATCACTGGGGAACACCCCACTGAAGCATCAGAAAGAGGATGAGGAACCAGAAGTGTTCCTCTCAGCTCTGAACCTCCTATGACCCATCTTGAGAGCAGAAACTCCCTTTTCTTATCTCTAGATCTCCACTGCTCACAAGCCTCATATAGGGCATGTGCTTAATGCATTTACTGGATCAAAAAACCTCCAATTCCTGTTTCTCTCTACTGATTTATCTAATCCTTTTTGGGGGTACAAAATTACTTTTATACCCAGGAAGTACAACCCCAAAACAGAAAGGTCACCAATAGAATGAGAAGGGAGAGCATAAAACTAACCCACTTCATCAAGCCGGGAGTGGCAGGACCAGTAGAAGCCAAGAAGCCTTTTGGGTTCTCAACAACCTGGCTCCATGCTGCCTGTCCAACTGTAGTTCTCACCACTCCCCAGGACAAACCCCCTCAACCCTCTAGCATACATGTATGTGCCTTTGTTCAGGCTGGGCTGACTCCTGGCTTTTTCTCTTTCCCTCATATAATTTAAATCACACTGTTCTTCAAGACCCAGCTAAGATCCCACTTCCTCTAAGAAAGGAAGATCTTGCTAATCCCCACCCTGCCACCTGCCATCTTTTATCTTCCTCTGAATTCCAATCCCACATACAACCTTTATACAACCTCTAACACATTTTGGCACCTCCTGCTGCCTTGTAGTCTTTGTTTCACAGACACAAGTTAGCCTTTGTCCAATAATCAAAAAAGCCCACAGAGAAGGACTGTCATCCTTTCTCCACAGGCCCAGTGCTAGAGGGGTACCACCAGGAGTGCCGGCCTCTAAAAAAAAAATGGTAGTTTTCCACTATCTTGGAAAATAGAGGTTTGCCTCCAAGGCTCCTTCAAAAAACACTTACCAGCCTAATGTTGTCTTCAGGGCGGAGTAATATGAACATGGCCTGCAGGTGCTGCTGAAGATCACCTGGAGAAGTTCACAAAACAAAGGTTAGTGCTTGCTCTGAAGCTCTCTTAGGACTTTTGTCAAAATGAAGCTGTGGTTCACAGATAGGCTCTAGGATAAGGTAGCAATTAGCCTGGTATCTTAATGAGGCTGAGTGATTTCCCACTGATCTAGATGACTGGAAAGAGGACTGTTTCTTTACATTTTGAGATTTATTCAATTTTACTACATTGATTTCTTGAAAAAAAAATTTAAAATCTATTTTGTTTTTATATTTTCTTCCTCTATGAACATATCCCTATATCAAACCATTTCATAACAAAGAATTAAAAACAAAACAACAAAGGATCATAGCAAAGCTACATAAGATATCAACTTTTCTCAGAAATTTCCAAAACACCCAAGACACTGAGCAGAACCAGCTCATTTGATTTCATCATAAACCTCAAGTCTCTTCAGCAGAAATTGGGCTGGGGAGGGCCAAGCGTTATATCCTGTGAAGGGTCAGTGGTTCTCTTTGAACATTCCAGACTATTCTGTCAAGGTCTCTGCAGCTGCTCTATCATTAGCCAGTGTGGATAGGAACCCTCAGGAGGGGAAACAGATTTGAAGAGTGCATTCTAGAGCACCCAGTACACAGTAAGTATTTAATTAATACTTTTATCACCTATTTTCATCAACCTGTGGCACAATGATACAATCAAATCCCATGAAGGAAGGGAGCCAGAGAAGCAGCTCTAGTTCTTAAAGTAATAAGGTTTATTATGAGAACTGGGCTCAGAAAAGTGCCCCCTGGAAAAGAGCTGTCCATATTGTAAGTGTACTTCCCTTCCTGCACTGTCAGAAACTGAGGGAGCAGACCAGAAGGGATGTGACTAAGGACAGGTAGAATAAATACCCTTCTCACCATTTTAAAATTCTATTTGCTGCCACTACTAGATATATTTCAACAGACCAAGCAGATTTTTACAACACTGTCTGCTTTCCCTTTCCAATGTTCACAGGCACTATCCTTTTTATCACTTATTTGCTGAAGTATTTGAATATTCAAATATAGGCAGGAATAGGTTCCACACATTTCCTCCCTGACAACTAGGACCAGACACAAGAAACACAATCTCTTCTCAATATTATTAGATGTATGCAGATATCTTGCTGTTACAAGGTTTGTTGTTTGTTTTTTTTGTTTTTTGTTTTTTTTTGTTTTTGTTTTTGTTTTTTTTGACTCTGTAAGCATCTTCATTTGGGTAATAACATGAATTGGGCTAGACTGGCTCCAGGATACATCAGAATCCTAGATTCAGTCATTGGGAATTTGTATTTATTCTGACAGGGTCTGATCTGTTCTAGTCCCTTTCTCTTCTTTTCCACCCCTTGCTTTTTTAGTTGGTAATGGAAAAAGCTGAATGACTAAAAGTCAAGTGGAAACCTGGACTGAAGTTGTTTGAGGAAGTTTCAGCAAAATTAAAAAGGCCAGTGGAGGATCAGGAGCTTTCAAAGCCGCTGACCCCACTCCCAGTTACGTGCCAAAGACAGATTCACTGAACAACTCATTCAGGCAGGCCGGATTGAAAGCAATACTTTGTCTCTTTCTTCCTTGTACTGTACAAGATTAATAACCAATATCACCTTGAAATACAGAGCCTCACCAGGGCTAGTTCCTCTCTGGGTAAGAGGACATTGGGGAAGTACAGGACAGCAAAGAAAAGTTTTGTGGTTTTTAAAATCTGAGGGCAGATGGACAAAAAAGTTGCTCCTAGCCATCTGAACCCTTGTATTAGAAATGCTTCAGTGGCTTGGGATTTGCTGTGGAAAGAGAACATTGTTACCGACATGATTGATTAGAACTCAACAACATGATTGAGTGGCTCCACTGCCCCTAAACTGCCTGAGATTTATTGGGTTGTAAGGAGAGACAATTACAGCTTCAATGGGATCCAGTATTTCAGAGTTTTACCTCTGACCTATTGGAGGTCTCTAGTGTAGTTTGCTCCCCTACTAGCACTTGCAACATCTTCCATTCCTGAAAGATCCTGGGGACCACAAATGTGTAAATGAACACAATTGTCAAAATGAGGAACAACTTGGGCTATCATCTCTGACCATTGTCTTCAAGCTGATGTTTTCCATAAGATCTTCAGAAAGGGGACATGGCAGGCAGATTTGCTTCCTGAAAATTTCCCCTCCCCCCTCAACCTCCTTTGCTCTGCATTTCCCCTGAATTCAAATAAAGTTTCTCATTTTATATGAACTGGTCTTTCAGTGACATGACTTTGGGTGTGTCTTATTTTAAGCAAGTCCAATATATATGAGTTCAAAGGATGCCGAAGAGATCCAAAAGGACCTCAGAGATGATCTTGTCTAACCTCACTTTATTGATAAGGTCACACAAGTGATATGTGAATCAGGATTTGAATTCAGGTCCTGTGTCTCTGAGTTATATCCTACTTTGCTCCTGAGAACCCTGCAAAGTAGGCAGCAGGATATCACCTCCATTTAATGAACCAGCTCAGAATGAAAATGAATTACTTACATCTGCTAAGTGACTAGAGCCAGAATTCAAACCTCCATTTTCCAATTCTCTTTCTACCATGTTGCCTCTAAAATTTCGAATCTAAACAAATTATTTTTCCTGATAAATTGTCCTTAAACTAGTGATCTTGTCTTTTTGTGTTTGGCTAGAGTCTGTCACTTGCTCTGTGATGGCAGACAGACATGTTTTAGCCTCTATGCTCCTTTGTATTTTGCATACAGGAGACACATCATGTTTACTGAATGAATCTGATTTTGGAATATTTAGGATTACAGAAGAGGTTTTATGTAATTATCTTAAAGAACTTGTATTAGAACAAATCTTGATGTCATGGGAACCTAAATATGCTTGCTTTTATTTATCATTTTCCTGTACCATCATTGAAAAATATAAATGAAAGAAAAGTCATATATTCATTAAGTACTTATTATGTGCCCTCTACTATATTGATGCTGGGAAAATAGACAACTGAGTAAGTATGAGGGCAACCACCTTTGGGCACTTAAAAGGTACCTAGGGTAAGGAATCTAGCGTAGGGCAGTTCCAGAACAAGGAGAATGAATAGAGGGAGCATACAGCAGGGTGCCTCCTACAAAGGCCTAATTTCCTGATAGATGCTAAATGAGATACAAAGGGCCTGGCTACACAGAGGGGTAGTGAGCCATCACTCATTTATCCACCAGCCAGGACAGATCAGTCCCAGAACCAAGTCTCAACTGATGGATGGCTGGGGATGTATGCAAGCTCTCCAGGTCAGGTCCAGCTGTGGTTGTATAGGAGGAAGAGGGAACTCCTGGTTTCTTGGTGGATTTTGGCTGGGATGTGACACATGGCCTGGGGCTATCTAAATCTGGTAGGCTAGTGTAGTTTATACTCACTCACCCTAGACAGAAATAACCTTAAGGACTTTTGTTTGGTTAGTTAGGAGGTGAATTTGATATGCTCAAATCCAGACTTTCAAAAGCCAGAATCTTAAGGGAGTAAGTCCCCTGAGACTTAGTGGTTTGATCCCATAGGGCAGAGTTGGGACAAATGAGTGGCTGTTACAAGGAAAGCAATTTCAGCTCGATGACAATTCTGTTAATTATCCAGGGCAAGAATGAAATGGGGTTCCTTCTAACTCTCAGATCCTCTAAATCCAAGGGAGAAGCCACATATAATCAGAATGTTTCACATTTCCTGCTATTATGGCAGGACAGATAGAGAAACAAGGAAGCCCTTCAATGAAGAGCCTGGGCAAGGTGACCAAGGGGGACAAGTGGCTGCTTTACCTGCATGCTTGTTGCGCCTGTGACTGATTCTCGGTGTGGATGACCCATTTCCCCGTGGCAGGAAGAGGGCTGCACCTTTCACAGTGAGGAAACTTTCGCTGATACTACAAGGAAAAACCAAAAGGGAGAACCTGGATTAATGCAGATTTAGATGCCAGAAATGAACAGAAAGTAAGAACAGAATGAACAGAAATTAAGATCTGCTTTAAGGAAATACTGTAGATCAGCTACCCCCCCTCCCCCACCAATTTCAAGGAACAGAGGAACAGTCATACTAGCTCTGATCTGCAGAGAGCTTTAAGATTTACAAAGTACTCTTCTTATAGCCCAGTGACTTAGTATTGTTATTATCATCACCATTTTGCAGATGGGGAGACTGAGGCTTTGAGATGTTAAATGACTGGCCCATGGTCACACAACTAGCAAGTTCTGAAGGTAGGCCTTAGATCTGAGTCTTCTGACTCCAAGGTCAAAACTCTTTAGAAAAATGAGCCTTTTTCATGAAGTCTTCCTTTCTAGGTAAGAGTTTAAATTCCAACTTAATACTACATAAATTATAACAACTCAAGGTATATTTAGCAGGTGGACAGAAAAAAATGTGCCAGAATGATATACACTAAGCCTTCTACTGTTTCCAGAAATGATGTTAGAAGCTGCTTCCATCTAAACAGTCACTCAGGGTAAAAGTGTCATAAGCAGTCTCTCAGAGAGCTAATGTGATGCAGCAAATCAATGGCTTTGGATATTTTATGAACTACAACAAAAACACAGATTTTGAAAAGTCCTCTTAGGACTGTGGGGTGCTACTAAGCACCTCTGAGAATTCTGCAGTCCTACTGGCTAACTTTAATTTATAGTATTATATTATTTTACCTTTGGAAGTGGTTTATGAGATCATCCAGTTCAAGTGTCAGTAAACTACCTACTAGGTTCACTCTGCCTGTGGATTAAGCATGATTTCTGTGTTTTTAAATACAAAAAATTAGCCCCTAGGCCTTCTGAAATCAGGTGGGAGGACCCATTATAGTTTGCTGACCTCAGAGTCTAATG
This sequence comes from Sminthopsis crassicaudata, assembly GCF_048593235.1. Lineage (NCBI taxonomy): Eukaryota > Metazoa > Chordata > Mammalia > Dasyuromorphia > Dasyuridae > Sminthopsis > Sminthopsis crassicaudata. The sequence goes on from NC_133620.1 coordinate 452,734,548, forward strand.
CAACCATTCTGCAGATGAATAAACTGAAGTGTATAGAAGTAGAGCGAATGGGCCCACATCACAAAGCAAGCTTGTGGCAGGAGACAAGCTCTGGACTTCCCTGACCCGAGGCCTATAAGTACCTGACCTGTAGACATTTGATCCCGGTGTAAGAAACCCTGAGCTTCCAAAATAGAAAAAAAAAATGCTGCAGGAAGCTGGGTGGGACTTGATGTTTTGTTGAGCTGCTCATGTTTCACTCTTAAATGCTTGGTTATAAAAAAAAAAGGTTGAGTTTCTTGGGAAGAAAAGGGATTAAGAGATATATTTATAAATACAGATGATATTAAGAAAAACTTAGCAAAAATGTTTTAAAAAAGCAATGCAAAGGGGTAGCTGGGTAATAAATACAGTGGGTAGAGCACTGGCCCTGGAGACAGGAAGCCCCGAGTTCAAGTGTACGCTCAGATACTTGATGCTGACTGTGTGACCCTGGGCAAGTCACTTACTCCTGATAACTTTGTCAAAAAAATGCAATGCAAAAAAGGCCCCACATCTTAGTCTTTGGTGAGACGGAAACCCCAGGCTCAAGGGGGGGCATTGATGTATCACTTTCATCCCCAGAGGAAAGGGCTAGAGAACATAAGATTGGGGAACGGGCTCAGGATGGCAAATAAGAGGAAAGGGACATGGGAGCTCGGGCAGCAGCTCCTCTGGAGGGTGGGGGCTTACGAAGGCCTTCCTCACACCACCCCTGGAAGGGGACATCACATGCCTGCCTTTGTGCTGGGAGCCTTCGGGCCCAGGCCTAGGCCGAGGCGGCCATTTCAAGCCTCCTGACCTTACACTGCCTTTCCCACATGGTTTTATGAGATGTCATTTGTTGGCCGAGTCTCCCCCTCTTATCAGGCAGAATGAAGAGTGAAAATAGCTCAGTGAGACAATGCCCGCATGGAGGAGACTCAGCCCATCTCCAAATTCGAAGACAAGGCCGCTCCCTGAATGGGCAGCGAGCTGCAGGGGAGTCTCCATTTATTCTGTTTTCATTTTTCAGTAAAGCCTCGAGCTTTTGTGGTCTGTTGCACAAAATGTGTCTCTTGTTACATCTGCAGGGTGCTCACGTCATCCTGTTGAGGGTTATTGTGCTTCACTTCCATTAAGGGAACAACTCACAACAAAATGTCTGAGTGACAGGATGAAGCCAGCACACCACAGACCGGAAACGAAATTTACATTTCATTTACAATTACAACAAAAACAACTATCCTGCTTTATAAAATGAAAATCATTTTGAAAAAAACAAACCAAATAACTAAGTGTTCCACTTAGTCACCAGCAGAGAAATAGCTTTGGGCACTTGTTCTTTATTTCTCCAAAGGGACATTGGACACAAATTCATTCCAGATACCATCTGAAAACATGAATCAACTCTGCTGAGCAGACAGAAAGGACGGAAACACACATTTATTAGGGACCTACTATGTACCAGGTCCTGTGCTAAGTGCTGAACAAATGCGATTGCATTTGTTCCTTGCAACAACCTAAGGGAGTTGGGTGCAATTATTATCCTCTCTTTATAGTAGAGATTGAAATTGAGTCAGGCAGGGATCGAGTGACCTGATTAGGTTGATACAGCTAGTAGGTATCTGAGACCACATTGAAACTCAGGTCCCATGGACTCCAGCCCTATCCACCAGCCAGCTGATTCTTCTTGCTATTAAATCTCAGACTGAAGATCAACTTGAAGCCCTAGTTTGTGATCTTTCACATTTTATGATAACAAAATGCACTATACTTTAAATGAATCTAATATTCAGGATTTAGTTTTTTGTTTTGTTTTAAGTAACAGACTTCCCTGTCAATACAATGTTGGCTCCACTAATACTCTTTTTCCAAAAAAGGTGACAGGACTACATACTTCTATGAAGGGAAAAAAAACATAACACATTATCTGCCTAATCCTGATCGCCAACCCACCAATGCATGCTTATGGCTACAGGAGGGATGAGATTAGGGAATGCCCAACTGCAACAGCCAGTCAGCAATGCCAGAACACTTCCAAATAATCATGCAATTAATCCCTCAGGCTCCATCTAACTATTTTCTTTTCAGCAATTTACAGATGATGAGTGTTTAATAACTAATATTTAATTAATAATAAAATATTAATTAATAATAAAATAATAATAATAATAATAAAAATAATAACCAGATAATTGGTTGAATTCTGAATGGTAGAGATCAATAATATCTTTCTGATGCACAAAGTAGAAACTGCTTTTACATATAGAGATAGAGAACACAAAATCCTGAGTTCCCTCAGGGCCAAATTTTTTTTTTTTTTACAAAACTTCCTCCATTTAACTTCTTAGGCAGACCAAGTTCAACTCAACTATTATTTATTGAGTGCATGAGGAAGGCCCTGTCATATTAAATCAAGGCTACCAAGACAAGATGAAGAGACACTCACCATCTTTATGGTCTAGCAAAGCAACCTGAAATGAAAATGCCCAATTTGTATAGGGAGATAAGATTATGAGAATCTATCACACATTCTGGGACAGCTAGATGGTGTAGTGGATAGAATACTGGGCCTGGAATCCGGAAGGCCTGAGTTCAAACATAGCCTCTGACAATAACTATGAATGTTATCCTGTCACAACAGTCACATGACTGACCCTTTTTGCCTCAGTTTCCTCATCTGTAAAATAAACTGAAGAAGGAAGTGGCAAAGCATTCCACTGTCTTTGCCACGAAAACCCCAAGTGAGATCACTAAGAGTTGGACATGACTGAAATGATGAAACGAAACACATTTTAGCAGGAGGAGAAAAATCATGTTTTCTTTCTAAACAGTTCTAGATGCATTTATGAAAATGCTGGTCTTCTTCAAAAGCTGCCTCTGGAGAAGGCTAACTGACAAAGACATAATTTCTTTATGTCAACCCCTTAACAAAGCAGGTGTCCAGGGTCCTCACATTTTCAATTTTTAAAAATTCCTTTAGGCCTAGTTCATGAATAGGTGAAGTTTACCCTATAGAGCCTGGCTCTAATGAAAGCATTATTTCTAAAGCTTCTCCCACCATGTGTAAGATAAGTAAATATAAACACTTAGGACTTAAGACTCCATAACTCATAGGTAAAGAAAAGGATGAATTTAAGACCATCTCAGGGATTCAGAGTTATTACTTCATTAAACAACAACCATCACCAACCTGAATCATTCTAAAACAGCTGCTTTTTCTTGGGAAAGAAGAGACATGATGAAAGAATGATATATACGTCATTTACAGTGTTATTGTTTCAATTTGAAGGAGCAGTGAAATACTATGGAGCTTTTAATCTTAATCTGAGTGAAAACAATCTATTCTTTTCTATGAGATATGTTTATTAGATATTGACTTTGCTGAAAATCACAATAGTCTAGAGTTATGGGAAAATACAAGTCCTAAGAGACAAAAGCACAATGACGTTCAACATAGTCCCGTCAAAAAAATTTAGGGAATGGGGTTGGGCGGCAGTAGATTATAGATCATCCTACCCTCAACTTTTCAGGTCAGGATAGAAAAGACAATGCAAGGAGGGAGCTAAGAAAAGGGGATGCAGGATGGTGATTGTAACACACTTTTTTTTTTTCTCTCCCTATAAACATTCTGATTTCAAGACATACATTTTAATTGGGCTTTACAAAAGAACTCTCCAACATAACTCTCTCTCTCTCTGTGATTGTGGATATATGTATACATAAACAGACACGTCCATATCTACGTATCTTAAAGATGATGCATCACTGCCTGTGTTTTGCTGTTGCACCCCAAGGATCAGTGGCTTTTCTGAGTCACAGCTACAACTTTTTCTCTGTGTCTTCTTTCCCCTCAGAATGTGAGTTCCTTGAGAGCAGGGACTGTCTAGCAGCTAATTGAGTCCCCACAGGTTAGTATGGTGCTTTAAACAGAGAAAGTGCTTAACCAACGGTTTTTCATTCATTAATTCTTAGACCACCGACTGCTTTGGAGGGTCACTGCAAGATGATTACTGGGTGGTAGGACTGAGGACTTGGGGGTAAGGACAGCTGGATGATCTCGGAGCCCTGCCCCCCTTACCTACCCCACTTAGCTCCTTGAGAGTTGGGGCAGTATTTGGTGAAGAGAATAAATGAGTGGGTAGTGCAGCAGTGGTTCTTCATCGACAAGAGAGGGCAACAATAAAATACATGACCTGCAAATGTGGCTAGAACTTTTTTCTATGGATAAGCCTCTTGTTACAGCCGTGCCAAGATTTGGCATCAATGAAACATACTCAGAGATGCCTGGAAAAATGTCCTTCGCCATCCCCCTTTTTCCCCCCAGGCAGTCAACAGGTAATGGCAGGGGTCAATCAGTGGGGAAAGTGTTTAACTGTTGCTGGGGTGAAAGTGAAACTGGAGGAATGAGAAGAGGAAGGACCAGCAGGTGCACAAGCCTGGAAGGTGCACTGACTCCTGTGACTTGGCCCTGTCTGGGGAGAACCAAGGGATTTTCAAGCCAGCAATGTCTGCAATGCTAAACTTTGAGGCAAAGCGATTTGATTTTCTTCCTGAAGCCACAATTTCCCACAAACAAGTTGTTGGAAAGAGTGCTTCATTGCATAAGGTGGGATGGCTATTTGGAATTTGATTCGGCATCAATTCAATTGTTATATTTTAGTTTTAAAGGAGAATGTTCTTGAAAGGGCGCTTTCAAAATCATTTTTCCAATCTATATACAAGATTTCCCCCCCCCTTTGAAGATCCTTCCCAACTCTTGTCCCATTTACCTAGAGAAAATAACCAGCTACATGGCCTTCAATAATAACTTGCCTTGCTTTGAAGGAAAGCATAGGAGAGAAGTATTAGACTGACTACCAAACCAAAGGTCTACTGAGCTCATTGTTGTATACCTGGGAATCATACAGGAAATAGAATCTTCCATTTAAATTGTCCTATGAAAATTCTGACTATCTCCCAGCAGGATAAGGTTCTGACACTGAGATTCCTTCTCCAATTAAACTCCAATGGGCTGGCCATGTTGTTGGAATGCCAAACGTGTTTGCCTAAAAGTCTATTTTACAGAGAACTCAGGACAAGCGCTCCCAAGGTGGTCAGAAAAACAATGCAAGGACCCTCTCAAGGTCTCTTAAGAACTTTAGAACAGATTGTATGATATGGGAGATACTGGCCCAGGGCCCCTCGGCATGCTCTCCTCAGAGAAGGGGCTGTGCTCCAGGAGTAAAGTGGAATGGATTATTCCAGAACAAGATGTGCAAAATCCGTGAGTCTACCCCAAGAGTTTACAGGGACTACTTGTGCCTGACCTGTGGTAAAGCGTCCTGAGCTCACATTGGTCTGATCAACCACAGTCAGACATGTGGCAACTGGACTCTAGCACAGTGATGTCATTGTGGTCCTCTTGGAGAACAATGACAACAACCCACCAACCACCTTGCTGCTTGTGGAAAGGGCGCTGGTCTGGAAGGTCTGGGTACCAGGGCAAGTCCCTTCCCCATTCTGGGCCTTGTTTCCTTCTCTGTAAAACGAGAGGCTTGGCTCACATGATCAGCACAGGCCATTCAAGCCCTATTTCTAGGCTCCCTCAGGGTCTGAGGCTGAACCTGCAGCCAGGTCCCCAAATTGGCCTTAGGGCACAGAGCTCACTCTTCCCAACACAAAGACTCCTTTCAGCCCATTAAGACATCCCTGCAGAAGAGGCACAAGACACCAATTTACTAGTACATCCAAATGTCTACTTGTCCATCCTTTCCCCAACTAAAGCAATCCTAATGAAGGGAAAAAGAAGCCTAATACATTCAGAGAGTTGGTGTCCTAAAGTTAGATAATATGGGTTCTTGTAAAAGCTCAACATTTATTACTGATGTGACAATGGGCAAAATACTTAACCTCTCTATGCCTAAATTTTAAAAACATTTTGTATGGCCTTCTTGAAATCAGAAAATCTTAAGAGTTGGAAGAAGTATGAACTATTATTATTTTTCAAATTGGTTCCAATATTTGTACCTTTCAAGTTTCCTTCTTTTTAAAAAGGCATTTTTCCCCTGAGGCAATTGGGGTTAATTGCCTTTAAGTTAAGTAAAAAAGCATTTTTTAATAGAACATCTCTCAAACTTCCATGATGGCAACATTAGAAGCTGTTAATTTCATTGAATTATAAGATCTTAACTCAAATCCAAAACACACAACTAAAAAAACCCCACATAAACAAAACTAACAGCATTCCCTGCCCATTCTAATATTTTATCTTTAGCTACAGCTTGCTAGGGCAGTTCTTTGTCAACAAATTCCACTACATACAAAGAGAATTAGCTTCTCAAGTAAGTGCTATCAAATCACACAAAAAGGGTTTGCAGAACAGTGGAGTTTCTCCAGGCCAAAGGACTACTCATCTACTTTCCATAAAAATGTTTGTTTAACAACATAAATACACACAAAATTAGCAACTAATGTCACACCAAGCCTTACTGCAAAAGATCCATCAAATCAATCTCCAAACCATACCAAATCAAACCAAAAATGGAGAGACCAGTCACTGAGGCCTTGATGTATGAAACCTGGCTGCAGCTGGCAATTACACCTCCAGGATGAGAGCAAACTGGATTCTGGCAGTCCCTAAAGGAGTTCAGATTACCACCAGGGCAAGTCAGACCAAATATTATTCCTTTCCTAGTAATAAGAACTTTTGTTGTTGTTGTTGTTGTTGTTTTGTTTTGTTTTTTTGCCCCCAAACTAAACCTCTGTGCCACATATCCAGGGACATCAGCTGGAGAAGTTATTGCAGTCCAATAGGCTGTAAACTCCTGGGGGAAGAACGGATGTTTTATTTAAGCTCAAGAGTGTCCAGCATGGTGCTCCAAACTAGAAGGCACTTAATGTTTTCTAAGTTATAGGCAGTACTCCCTGCTCCTGAGCAGATACTTGGAAGGGACAGCACAGTACCCAAAGCACACAGGTGGGCTGGGAAATGGATAACAATCATGGAAACAGTCCACTCCTGACTTCATACTCCAAGGTCACTCTTTTCCATAGCACCATGTCCCCCTTCCTTGAGGGTCAGGGACAGACTTATGGCCACTTCCTCTTGGATCTCAATGCAGCTCACTCTCAGTTTGCTTCCTCTTTAGTATTTGGAGCTTACATTCTATATTGTTAAGACATGATGAGATCCTGCTGCTCCATCTTTTGCCACTCTCAAGTGTTGCTTGTCCAAAATCCAATGATCATTTTTTAAACACTGACTATGGCCAAGCACTAGTGGGAGGGTTCGGGATGGGATGATGGGGACATTGGCATATAAAGCTCCTAATCATAATTCTACTGGACTGTGAGCTCCTTAAGGCAGGCTCTATTTTTACCTTTCTTTGTATCTTTTCCACTTAGCACAGTGCCTAGTACATAATGGATGATTAAGAGAGATTGGTTTACTTGTTGACTTGATTTGGAATCATGAATTTTATAGTATATTGGGTAGAGGAGAAGGAGATACACAAATAACCATGATTGTAAAGTAATTGCAGAAGTGAAAACAAAAGAGAAATAGTGTGTTATACTAGGCCCCAGGAATGAAAGACTACTTCTAATCAGGGAAGGCTTCACATAGGTGGTGACATTGAACTGGTCTTTGAAGGATGGGTAGGATTACAATAGGTTAAGATGGATGGGGAAGGCAAAGACAAAAGTCTAGAGATGTGGGGCAGGGGGGGGGGAAGGGAAAAGAGCAATATACAAAAAAAAAAATCTATGTGTCCAGGCCCAAATCAAACTCTTCCTTGATGCCAGACTGGGATAGATTACTAACGTAGTTTTTACAGAGAACTGTTCAATAAAGTCAAGCAGCATTTCTCAAGCACTTACTATACTGCATTAATCACCACGGATACAAAGAAAAGTAAAAACTAGCTACAAGGCTCATTCTGGCCAGGATATTCAGATGACCGACTGACTGTCTGCTTTAAGCATCAGCACTTGCTTAAGATCTTTACCACTATGGACTGAAGCATCATATATGGAATCTAATCGGGTCTCTTCTTTAGGGCCAGGAAAGTAACCGTCAGTTCCTGCTCTGTCAAACAATGAAGGCCTCAGTAGTGGGGGCATTAAGGCTCTTTCTCACTTTACTAAAGGGTTTAGGTCTATTTGAGGTAAGTCTCCTCTTTTGCAATTAATTGTCTAAAATAGATGAGGCCCTTCCCTCACCTCCTGCCCCCATTCTCTCCCCTTCCTTCAAATCTGGTTTCCTTAACATGTGCTAGGGTCTCAAAGTTTGTGTCAGAGGAGGGGACCCCCAGACACTCCTCCCCTGGCCAGCACATGTACATGAATGCCAAGAGGGTCTCCCTCAAGCCTGGGTGGGTAGCTTATGGGATTGTCTCTGTCAGCTGCTCTGAGGCTTTTGTGGCTCTTTCTGATTCTTCGGACTCCGTTTCAAAGGGGGCTAGAACCATTATGGATGAAGTTGACTTGTATGAGACCTGGATTTAAGAGAGGGGGAGCTCCCCTTCTCCCTCAGTCATCACTGAAATCCAGCAGCAAGGCCCAAGTCAGGATGACCGGCAATGCCCTGGGACTCAATGTTTGGTCAAGCTCCAAGCACTCCACAGCACCTGCTTTGTGGCTGTCAGCACAAACTGTACTCCTGTGCCCGTTCTGCTGGGGGGAGTCTTCACGCGCTTCAGGTGCACAGCCCCCTGACTCACCAAAGGCCTATCAGCCATCCCTAACCTGGTGAAGCCTGTCTGCCAGAGTTTTACAAACTGTGGCTGCTGCATAATCTACAGCTTCTTGGAGCCACAGTGAGAGCTGGGTAAACGGTTGATAAGCAGCCCTGAAAAGGTTCAGGAAGCCCTCCCAGGGAGCTACTGGTCCTCCTGAGCACCCCATATCTGTTACTGTAAGATAGCTAAATAATCTTTCTAAGGAGCAAAGGTCACATTTGAGTGATGTGTACTCTAGTTTATATTTTGAAATATTTGTTTTAAAGAGAATTCAGGACTTGGAGAAAGACATGGGGATAGCTCTAGCTTCATCTAATAAGCATTCTCATGCCAGTCTTCAAGACACCTTTTCTCTTTATTTTTCTTTTATTAAATCTTTTTATTTTCAAAACATATGTATAGATAATTTTTCAACACTGACCCTTGCTTCCTTTAAGTGTTAATTTGGAGATAGTCTGCCTTCAAAATAAAATGACAAAACTCCTCAAGAAATGAGCTGGTCTTGGAGCCGGTGTGGCCTAAGTGGGAAGAATGTTGGGCCCAGGGCCCAGGCCCAGAGGCTTCCTGTGCCCTGCTTGATTTCCACCTCTGGGAACTTGGGCAAGCCACTTCAGATCCCCAGTTCAGTCTTCATGTAGAACACAAGGTCAGAAGAGGCAATCTCTAAAGTCCCTTTTCCAACTCTAACTCTATGATCCTCTGAGTCTATGAACTTTTCCTCCCAAATAAATTCCACAATACAGAGTTCAGGACTCTGTTTCTAGGCCTGTACAGATTTGTCTCAGCCTAATTCCCTCACGGGCTAAGTTAACAAAACTCCCCAGTCCCATGGCACGACACTCTAAATTTAAATGCTTTCCTTTCCAAAGGGGAATGCTTAGAAGGTGTACAGACTGAAATGTAAATGACCTTTAGAGTACTCTTCCAGTATTTAAAAGGCTGGGCGTGTTGGTTACCAAGAAACCAAACATTAGCCTGGCCCCACATTCACTCGTAACTGGGAGCAAAGTTAAGGGAGACTAGGCCAGAAAGGCCTCACAGCCTTTAAAGAGCCATTTAGCTTTCTTGATCCAATAGCAGCATTTCCAGGTGTTTAGAACAGAACTCCACTGGAATTCAGGTCAGACTTTAAACTGTGGGCCAAAGATAATGAATAAGTTTGTTTTCAGCTAAATAACTTCGCTTCTTTATACTTAGCCTACAACTCGGAGCTTCAATCTAGCCTGTGAGCTGCGAATGAACTAAACCAGAAATCTATCCCTCATCCTAGCAACACAATCATCACCAAAAGTCAGATGGTCACAGAAAAATAATGTTCCTACAATGTATTGAATCTCACTCTCATCTGAACTGGTCAAAGGCGGGAACAATACACACACATATAATTTTTTTTTTTCCTATCTATTTGTGCTCCTGAGTATAAGGCTTTCCCCACCTACTATATGCTGGCTGCTGAGCTCAGTGCTTTACAAATATTATCTTACTTGATCCTCAAGACAATTCTGGGAGGTACGTGTTGCTATTATCCCCATTTTACAAGTAAGGAAACTGAGGCTCACTGACTTTCTAGAGAGTATCTGAGGTCAAATCTAAACTTAGGTCTTTCTAATTCTAAATTTAGCACTCAATCCCACTGTGTTAACTAGCTTTTCCATAACACTCACAAAGCATAGCTTATTCAGCCATTCTTCAATTGGACAACCTGTTAAGTTTCCAGTTTTTTTGTCATCTAGACCAGGGTGTCAGACTTTTCCCACTCATGACTCCTTTTTGCCTGAGAAATTTTTATGTGGCCCATATATATAAGTATATAAAAGAGGCATACAAACCAAACTTTTACTGATATTTTGCAAGTCCACATTCAGTTACAAGACCCCATATGGAGTTGTGACAGTTTAAGAAGCCCTGATGTACAGCACCTCTCCAGAATTCCAGAGCAGCCACCTTTCCCTGATTCTATCGAAGACTTACTTGAGCTAACCTGTGCCTCACACTACTTTGCTAGAATAAATCTTCAGCGAGAGGACACTCCAACTCTCTTGGGTCTGTGAAGCTCTCCAGACAGCTCCTTAGTTCACTCTCATCAGGTCGTGGGGCATATCATACAAATCAAGTGTGACCAGCCATTTTATTTCTGTCATTTCCCAAAGAGGAAATAAGAATGTGTGAGATACCACACAGCTGTATGATCTGAAGCTTGCTTGCTCCAGGCAGGAAGCTGCAGGACAGAATATATGTATATCTGTATGTAGGAGAATCATGCTCACAGAGAGTGGGGAAGATAGATATAATGCAGAGGTTTTAGAATTAGAGGTTTCAATTTTTGAAACATTTTTGACTGATATTACATATTATTCCTTAGCTAAATTCTAAACTTTGCCCTTGAGGCTATAAGTGCTCAATACTGATGGCTAGATGAAACAATAGGGGAGGTGACCTAAATATTTAGCAGGATGAGTGATATTTGTTAATGATAGGATACTGAAGAATTTTTGAGGAAGGCTGAACTACAAAATTCACCTAAATGGAACAAAATGACTACTGGGTTTGTGGCTCAAGAAGAGAACCATCTGGTGAGGAGCTTAGAAATTACACTCAATTGCTGGATAATTAATATAGTAACATGCTGCCTTTTAGTAGATTTAAAGAAAGGAATACATGAATTAATTTGGATGCCAGTAATTCAGTGTCCCAGTTGTCTCATGTGGAGCAACAAGCTGTCACCCAAATATATGAAATAGTCCTAATGATATTCATGAGTTATACAGTTCTTTGGCCTAATTTTTTGAGGCAATTGGGATTAAGTGACTTGCCCAGGATCACACAGTTAGGAAGTGTTAAGTGTCTGAGATCAAATTTGAACTCGGGTTCTCCTGACTCCAGGGCTGGTGCTCTATCCATTGCGCCAGCTAGCTGTCCCTGGCCTAATGTCAGTATAGAAACTCGGTAGCCTGGTAACATTGCTAATATAGCCGAGGGCTTCCAGGTTTACTAGAAGGTAATACTTTGTAACAAAAGAAGAACACTGGCCACTTGTCAGAAGATTTGGGTTGAAGTAGCTATGGTAAGGTTGATTGATAGAAGAAACAAAGTATTTGTTAACTAAGTGCTTTCTATAAGCCCGATCCTGTTCTAAGTGTTTAAGATACAAATTCAAGTAAGCAAAAGAATCTTTGCTCCTCAAGAACCCTGTATTCGAATAAGGGAAGATGACACATAACAGGGAGCCAGTCAGTTCCAGGGAGGGCAATGATGGTGGGAAGGTGCTGAGCGGCACAGCGTGGACAGGGCTGAGACTTGGTGTGGCTGTCTGGATGGGGGCAAGGTGAGGTGAAAGCTGGCCTCTCTCGGCCCACAGCAGCTTTTCACACCGAGCTTTAGGCATCAGGAAAAATGGTATGCTGCTTGAGCTTGGTGCAGGGGAAAGCGTGGCTGATGTGCCAGCAATGACAAATAGCCCATTTTGGCTACAGTAGAGTGTTCAAGGAGGAAGGCTGGGAAAGCTGTAGCTGACACCAGAATGTCAAGGGCCTGTAATGTCAGTCCATAGAGTCTGAAATCCACCCAGTGGGCCGTGGGAAGACCTTTCAGGGTTTTAACCAAAGGAGGACATACTGAAATTATGCATAAAGTAGACTAAGGAGGCATCAGGGTGAAGAAGGATTAGAGAAAGGCAGTAATACAGACTGACCACGGGGTCAGTGGGAAGACAAGAGACGAGCACAGGAGACCTTGGTGAAGCCAGATTCCTTGCCTGACTTGGCAACTATCTAATGGCCTATCCCCTAAGTTTGCAAAATCTACATTTTTAGGTAAGTTTAGAAAGGAGGAAGTGCTTTTACACTCAACACTCTCCTCCTTGAGACAGCTTTACAGCTGGAGATAGGCAGGCAAAGGCCCACAGTGATGTTTAGCTATATTTCAGATATAATGGTAAAAAATACAACTTTCCCAAGTAGGTTAGACTTGAGAAAGGAGGCAACCATCCCAATGTGGAACCACTCCCAAAAGCAGATCTCCTGTCTTGAATGGGGGGAAGAAGAAGGACCTAAGTCGCTCAGTGTGTCTCTGCTTCAGGGTGTGACCTTTCTCCTAAGGCCTATAGGAGCTCCTACAGGGCCTCTCAGATGGGTTGAGGAACATAGAATGTGTTTTAATCCTATTCCAGAGGAAATAAGAAAAGTCAAAGGGAGTGATTTTAAGTAAGTTGCATGAGAAGTGAGAGTGCACAAGAGATAAGGAAATGGAGACCTCCCCAAATGGTCCATGGATGCTTGGGATGCACACAGAGGCAGCAGCTCATGTTATCTTAAAGGGAGTTGGGCATAACTCATCTTGCCAAGATACCAACTCCTTTTTGCTCTTTCAGCACTGGTAGAAACGAGCATACTCTTCCTACTCATGAGGTCTGGACACTGCAGGAGCCATGATACCAGGAGAGACACATAGAGTTTTGTCTGATAAAACAATCTAACCAGTTGCAAATCAGACAGCTGCTACAGACTAGCCTGTGCAGGTATTAGTGAGTTTAAGCTTTTGAAAAAGACAAAGATGGCAAAAATCTTTAAAATGTCATTTTCTTTCTCCTTTCCCAAAGCTGTTTTTTAGCAAATGCTTTAAAAATGCCTGGCCTTGGTGTTCATTGTGGGGGGCAAGGGGTTATTTTTACATAATGCTAAAATGGAAAAAAATGTACATTTTTTACATCAGGCAGTAATGTGCCTACACTCAGATAATTAGGACATTTAGGCACCAGCAAGTAAAAATAAAAACAAGTGACAAAAGGCCAATGATTTACTGAAAGGATATTGCAACTGAGCTAAAAACAACTACCATCAATGATGCCAGAGCAGGAGGAAACAGGGAAGTGGTATTAGGACCAAAGCAAGTTGAGAAGTAGAGACATCTGCAACTTTAAAAAGAGGGCACAGGAAGAAAACACACCGTGGGAACGGAGTCAAGCACACAGATGTTTTCTGTAAGCCTCATTTTCAGAGACATCTGCATTTGTGCAAGACTTAAAAAAAAAAAAAAAAAAAAAAAAAAAAGAGTAGTTCTTGTCAACAAATCTTTTTTTTTGCCCTTCAGAGGTGGAGCTCAAGAAAAAGTAAATTGTGAAGAAATCAACAAGAGGAAATCTCAAGTCCAGGAGACATGTAAAACTTGGATTCAAGTTCTCACCTATAAGCACCCTTCCCAAAAGGCTTTGGCACTGGTGAAGCTCACCAATGTAAACAATTTCAGCAAAATTCCAAGTCTTCACTGCTCAAGCTTTTTCTTTCTTTCTTTTTTTTCTTTTTATTATAGCTTTTTATTTACAAGATATATGCATGGGTAATTTTTCAGCATTGACAGTTGCAAAACCTTTTGTTCCAACTTTTTCCCTCCTTCCCCCCACCCTTCCCCCAGATGGCAGGTTGACCAATACATGTTAAATATGTTAAAGTATAAGTTAAATACAATATATGTGTACATGTCCAAACAGTTATTTTGCTATACAAAAAGAATCAGACTGTGAAGGAAATAAAAAATGCAGGCGGACAAAAATAGAGGGATTGGGAATTCTATGTAGTGGTTCACACTCATTTCCCAGAGTTCTTTTGCTGGGTGTAACTGGTTCAATTCATTACTGCTCTACTGGAATTGATTTGGTTCATATCTCATTGTTGAAGAGGGCCATGTTCATCAGAATTGATCATCATATAGTATTGCAGTTGAAGTATGTAATAATCTCCTGGTCCTGCTCATTTCACTCAGCATCAGGTCATGTAAGTCTCTCCAGGCCTTTCTGAAATCATCCTGCTGGTTGTTTCTTACAGAACAATAATATTCCATAATATTCATAAACCACAATTTATTCAACCATTCTCCAATTGATGGGCATCCACTAAGTTTCCAATTTCTGGCCACTACAAAAAGGGCTGCCACAAACATTTTTGCATATGTGGGTCCCTTTTCCCCCGCTGCTTTAAGATCTCTTTGGGATACAGGCCCAGTAGTAACACTGCTGGATCAAAGGGTATGCACAGTTTGATAACTTTTTGCTCAAGCTTTTTCTGAGACTCTCTGCTGTTCACAGGATGACGGCAATGGTCCCTTCATTCCCTCCTTCCAGGCTTCCCACTCCATCCACTCTGTGAAGTGCAGCTCTGACCATGTCTCTCTCTTATTGGTCTCAATCTATCTTTCCTGACTCCTCCTGCATGTGTCCCCTCTCTCCAGTTTCTTTCACACACTTCATGTCTGTTCTTGGTACCTTTGTACTGGACATCTCTCATACCTGCAATGCTCCCCATTTCTGCCTCAGGCTATCCCTCCCTTGTTACAGCATCAGCTGCCATCAAACTCTTCCTGATTCCCATGACTGTTGGGGCCCAGTCCCGAAACCACCGTGTGCTACACTCTTTGCATTTCACTGTACTTGCTCTTTACATTTTTTTCAGTGCAGACTTGCTGTTTTCCCTTGCGAGTAGAGATTGTTTTATTCTTTGTATTGGTTCCCCCACTATCTAGAACAGGATGTGTCACTGAGGAGAGACTAGACTGTATACAGGAAATGATAGAAGAACGAAAAAAGCAGAATCAAGAGAAAAGAACTATAAGGATGAAAATAAAAAACACTACAAAAAGGCAACCCAATGCAGGTTAGCAAGAACCAATCCTAGTTTTGGAGAACAAAGGGCAAAAAACCTCATCCCTCTTCTTGTTAAGGGAACAAAACTTGTATACACTGTTAGACCTAGTGCTTGGAATGCCAGGCCTGAAATCAGGAATCCTGAGTGCAGGCTCAATCTTAGATAATTTTGGGATCTATGACTCTGGGTAAGTCACTTCACCTCTATTTCCTCATCTGTAAAATGGGGACAATAATAGTGCCTATCTTCCCAGGATTATTATGAGGTTCAAATGAGATATTATTTGTAAAGCAAGCACTTGGTAGAGTACCTGGAACACAGTGAATGCTATATAAATGCCAGCTGTTATTATTATTATTATTTTGTTGGTCAGTTTTTCTTACTTGGTTTTCTTTGTTACAAGACAATTCAATATAGGGGAAGTAGAGGGGGAAATGACTGATGCAAATGATACTATTTTCTTGATCCAATTAAAAAAAAATAATCTGTATCATACATAGTTTAAAGTTTATGCAAAGGCAAAAATAATACTTAAGCCCATCTGGAGTATTTTTTGTTTCTGTGAGCTTTACATCATTTTTGTTTTGTACGTGTATCATCCAATGGATTAAGACTCTACACTTTAATTTATAAAATCCATAAAATCCTAAAGGGCAAGGATCAGGGAAAAAAACTAAGGAAGGGAAGAATCAGGACTTTGTGGAGTATTCTAAAAAAAAAAAAACATTGGGGGGGTGTCCCCTTGAGCTACTTCCCTGAAGAACAGGAAGGTGGCAAAGATGACCCTAAGCTTGTCTCTTTCAAATCAAAAATTTTCAAGAGGAAAAGCCTGATATTTAGGGCTTGAGAAAACAGAGGCCTCTATTGTGCCTGATACCTGTGAATCTGTTTTCCCTGAGTTCCTAACGGTTCTTGTAATTCTATGATTTCTTATATGTCTTCTTAGTAATAGACCACTGACAATCTAATCCAATCTAACTAGTATTTATTATCTATCTACTATATACAGGACACTGTGCTAAGTCTATCCTGAGGATAAAAAAAAAAAAAAAAAAAAAAGAGTCCTTGCCCTCAAGGCAATTTCCATCACATCTCTATATACTATCACTCATATCTACAAAGAACCCAGTATAATGCCAAATCAATGATATTTTCCAAATAAGTATTTCAATCACAAGTGGATATATTTTGAGAGGAAATTACTGAACAATCAATCAATAAACATTATTAAGTGTTTTGTTAAAGGTCGGGCCAATGTGCAAAATTCTAGGGATATAAAGGAAAGCAGATCACTGTTCTTGTTCACCTGGAATGCCCGAAGATAATCTAGGGAAGCAAGTGAGAAATTTATTCTATAAAGAAATGTTCATCTAGAAGAAAAACGAGAAAAAGAAAGGTGCTCCAACTCAATTAAAATGCAAATTGCTAGCATTCCTAGAGTTATGGTTTTGTAGGTGGCTCTCATAAGAAAAGCCTCTTGAATAAAACTTTAACACAAGCTAAAAAACTCCTGGCCAAGGGAGCAAAAGATATCACTCACACGGCTGCTCATTTCCTCTCTCCTCATCCTTGTTTCTGCTTTAATTGTTCTCCATTTAGGTCCTACAAGTCTACCTCAATATTTCCTTGAATATAATATTCTCATCCTTAGGTGCAGTGACTCAATTCCATGCTGCCCTGGGAGCTTCCAGCTGATCTCTAATCATCTCCCCCAGGCCAGGGACTTTCAACTCGATTCTTCCTCCTGTCACTCTGTTATCAAACATGTCTGTATCATTTCCTGTCAGGCACCAGACTTTCAGCATCAAGGAGGACCAGCTGAGGAAAATGCTTTTACACAAAGGACTTCCCTCCTTCCTCTCACTGCCTTTTCAACAAATAATCCATGCACTAGTGGTTTAGCTCAGACTCAAGTTAAATGAAAAAAAAAATCACTCAAACTATGAAAATGCCATAAACTAGATTATAGTTGTCAGTTTACAGGAGTAGTACCCCTAAAGCAGGTGGGTTGGGATATGGAATAAACAGTGGGATTGTACAACTTCAACTGTCATCTGTAAGAAAGGATGTTACTGCAGAAGAGGGGAGTACAGTGAGGCACGCGTGGAAATTTCAAGAATGAGAAATGTATATTATTCTGAGCTAAATTAAATTAACCACCAATGAAAAAATATATAATTCTGAGAAGAGCAGTTATCAGGACCAAACCTAGTTATTTCAGATTCTAAAATAACACAGGAAAATCTTCATGGTCCACAGGGATGCAAAGCACATCCATGGGTTAAGGTGATTTGCAGTATATTGAAAGAAAAGAGCTACTGGGCAGTAGTAATTCTAAGGTACTTGATTTGGACCCACTAAGATCACTATGTGGTAGAGTTCTGGACTTGGGCAGTGACCCACGTTCTAATCCTTGCTCCATCACTTGGGTAAGTTACAAATTTAATTTAACAAATATTTTTGAATGACTTTACTATGTTTCATTTTTCACATGCAAAATCAAGCTGGAAATACTAATAGCAATCACTCACTATGGTGTTCCCTCAATGTCTCACTGTAATGAGTAGACAACGACAGGCTCTTGATTGCTCAAAACCAGTCAAATGCCAGTTCTTTGGGGCAAGGGACTGAAGCTTCAGTAGCCACAACAAACCACCATTATGTCCAACCCTGACTTAGCAGTCTTGAAGAGGCTTCTTACTGGAAAAAGATGTGAAGTGGCCATAGGAAGTGATTATGCCATCCATGAAAGGGCTGCCTCAGTGGTGATCAGCACCAGGGGAAGGAAATACCCACAAAATTGAAACTGAAATCACTGACCCACTGATCCATTATCATGTACCCAACTCCACCTGAACATATACAAAGGAGACAGGGAAGTATAGGGGAAACCACTCACTGAATGGAGAATGCTGGGTTCTAATCCTCACTGTCACTAATTAGCTGCACATTCTTCTGCAGGTCCCTGGGCTTTCATTGGCTTATCAATAAAATGAGAGATTTAAAAACATTATCATTGGGAGAATAGAGCTTAGAGTTCCTTAAAAGTACCCCATCAGTTCAAAATGACATCATTATAATCATTATAGTTACTAGAGCACTAAATTTAAAAAATACCAAGTGAGGCATTTTTGTAAAAAAGCTTATCAGCCCTTAGGGAATGCCAAAATGAGTTCGTTTATAACAGGCTCAACTGTTTTATAAATCCTGTCTTTGCTCAAATCCATATTGGTTTGTTTGCTTTTCAATGAACAAAAATGTAAGGGGGTTTCAGATTTTTGGTTGGAGTTTTAGAATTACCTTCTATTTGGTTTTTCAATTTCTGAAAAGGAAAAGCCCTGTTGGGCAGTTTTACATCTTTTGGTAGGAAAGAGCAAAGGAAAGGTCAGTCCCAATGTGTGTGAAACTCCTATGATCCACTGCAAACAATTGAAGCTGGGCCTCTGCTATAAAACTGGGAGGGTGATATGAAGACTACAAGGTTAGGGCTAATTAGTAAAGGCCTCTAGATGGCACAGTGTAGAGCCAGGCTTGGATTCAGATCTGAGTTCAAATCCCCATTTCCCTCAGTTTCCACATAAACTCGAGATGAAAATGGCCAACCACCGCAATATTTTTGCCAAGGAAATCCCAAACGAGGTCATAAATGAGTGAACACCACCACTTTATCTCACAGAATAAGGAACAGAAACATAATGAGTGAACACTATCACCTCTCTCACAGAAAAAAGAGCAGAAATAATATCTATAAAAGTATGCCAATGAACAATATGAAAATTATTATTTTTTTGAAACAAAGAAGAGTCTTTTACTTCCAACACAAATGCTAATTTCAAGTCCTTGAAACATGAAACTCATCCACCTTCTATTAATACCCATATATTTCATCACATCTACTGATTCTTTCTGACAGTGACTGACATCAGCTTTAAGAAGCCAGTTTTTGCCTTCGGACCCCCACCATCACCACCACCAATTGTCTATGAAATCCAAATTTCTAAGGCTAGCCAGTATCAGTCATGTACAAGGTTAAGCCCCACAGCCCCACTAACAACACAGTAATACTGTGACTTTAAGAATTACTGTCCCAGAAGTAAAGAAGCAAAATCTTCTAAGCTCTTCTGTTGCTCCTTTCCTGAACTAGTGAAGCACCGACCTCTGTATTTAGACAAGGTGGCACAGAGAAGGTGAGCCAAGCCCTGGTAACCACACAGAGAGCTGGTAACCAACCAAGAAGACTGGAGGAAGCCCCCTTTACATTCTCTGCAGATGGGGCAGAGTCAATGTAGCCATGTCTGCTGCACCTGAAGAAGCCCAGAACAGCCACACCTTGGACAGACACACAAAGGTCTATCTGCAGCACCCCAATGAAATCTTCAATCTTCTGGTCTTTGGGGAACAGGAACAAACAGGTTTTCAACCTGGGAATCACCATTGGGTGGAAAACACAGGGTTGGCTGGGGCTGGTCCTCCATCTGCATTTTTACTCTGTCGCCAGAAAAGGAGGCACCTACTAGGGACAAAACTGATGGGAAAGTCCTTATAACAAGCAATGAGCTGGAAAATAAGGAGTTTGTAAGAGAGATGATCCTGAAGGTAGAACAGGTAAAAGGAGCCACAGGCAGGTTGGAGTTACAGAAGCTGAAATTGGAATGGCAAGAAAAAAGGAATGGACTGAACATATTGAGAAAAAATACAGCTGTCTTCGAGAAAGTGAATGAGACTGAGACGGAGACAGATAAAGGGACAGAGATAAGAAAATCCCAATAACCACCAGATGCCTATGGAGACACCCCCCTTAACTGTCCAAAAAAAAAAATGGAATCCATCTAAAGAATGCTGTAAACATACTTTTTAGTTATAACAAGCAGAAATCTGTTTATCTTTAGTCAAAGGAAACTGAACGTTGCAATTATGAACATTTCCACTGCAGGAAAGATAAGCAGATGTTGGATGTTTTCCCAAAGCTCTTCTAGTGTCCCTGAAGAGGTCGAAGGACCTCTTACATTTCAGCTAGTTTACTTTATTACTGAGATGGCAGAACTAGGAGGGAATCATCCTTTCTGATGGAAGATTTCAACAACATAGACGGGGGGGATACCAAAAATACAGTTAAACACTCCATAAAGCTTTCTTTTTGTATTCTTTCCCTAACATCAATTTCCAAATTAGTAAAATAAGGTTTCAGTGATTAGAGGTCTGCTCAGTGTAGAATACCTTTCATTAAAAATTTTCATTGCACTAACAAAAAGGAATATTTTCCTCAGGAGAAAACCCTTCAAGGTTAAATAAATAAGTGTATCTTTTATTGGGTGACTAATCTCCCCCAGCGATAAACCAAATTGAGTTTTCTCAAGGTTTTATGCAAAACCCTGAAAATTTTGGCCAAGATCTGGCCAGGCCCTGGATTGAGACCTGAATAAATAACTATGAGAAGGCAGGACAGGAGAAATGGTGCAGAATATATACCCTCACATATGTTGTTGAAAATTCACATCTACACTTAATGGACTATGGAAATCAGAGATGTTAGGAAAGAATGGCTTAATGGAAGCTCTGGGTACCCCAATTGTGTACAGGTTGAAACCTCCTGTGTATTCTTCTAACAGCCTGCAATGAGTGTAAGGAGCCAGGGTCCCAAACCTTCCAATAAGCTTCATAAAGAAGTCAGCAGTTCTATAAGCACCTGTTTTAAATGCAATTAGCATTGCCTCCTGCTGAAGCATAACATGGCAAACTTTTTCCCCCTGGGAAGATCATTTGTAACTTTAATTATTTCTGCTTCTCTGGATATGGTTCAATGTACCAGAAGTCCTTCACCCCCAATATTGTTTCTGTTTATCTTCTACCACACAGCTTGCGAACAGAAGCCCGAGCACACAGAAGCATCTTGGCTTCACTGGAATATTTCAAGTCTCATTTAAGCAATTGCCATTCTTGGAATGCTTCTTTCAAGATTACAAGGGAAAGGAGTCAAAAGGCTAGGGAGTTCTCCCCATTAGAGGGGGAGAAAAATGTTTGCTTGAATGCGTCCAGTATTTTAGAGCTGGTGCTATGTTTAAGGCATGATAAATATGTTTAAAATGGATCAAGAAATCTTACTGGCAAGCTCAGAGAGTCTGAAGAACAAACACACAATTTTCTGGTTTCTAAACAGTCTAGAGAAATCTTGTGAGCCTCAAAAAGGAAATATGAGTGGTGTAATAGAACATTCAAAGAAAATTCAGTGACTCAAATTCACTTTTGGGGATATCAAATTGGCTTTATTTGAAAATTTTTATTAATGCTTTTGTTTTTCTATCACCTTCCTAGCCTTTCTCCTCTCTCTACGCAGTGATTGATCATCTATGACAAAGAGCTAAAGAGAGAGAAAAAAGCAATTCAGAAAAACTGACAAATACACGTAAGGCTGACAATGTATGACATTTTCAATGCTCATAGTCTCTACCACTGTAAAGAAGAAAGGGAGAGAGATAGTCTCTCATTTCTTTCTAGGACAAGCTGGATCTTTATAATTACATTTCAGCTTGACTTTAAAGAGACCCATCAATGGCATGAGGGCATCAGGTTTGATTTTAAGCTTATCAAAAAATAAGGCAAATAAAAGCTTACTAATTTCTAATGTTCCCTCTTTTCTTCCCTAGTACTTTGGTCTCTGTTATTTAAAAGAACACCAGTAGCAAAGTGGTCTCTCATCTCACCCCAATCATTGATTAGAATGTTACAATGGGGGACAAAACTGCATCTAATATAACAATGGGCTAATAGTTACATTATTACATAATGAACATTAATGATTGTAAATAAAAGATCCAGAAACAACACAAAGGGCATATGCTAACATGGGGAACTTTGATTCAAACTCATTGGTATATACAGAAATATTTTCATTGCAAGAGAATTTCTAAAATGAGTAAAAGTCAGTTTAATTATGAAGATAATTAGAAATATAGCTGCTATTTGCATTCTTACAATTAACTTTCTTTTTTTCTTTTTTTTCTCCCATCCTGAAGCTAGGAGGGGTGAAGCTGTCCAAATGACTTAATTAGATCTCACCTAATTGGCTTTCCACACTGACACTCACAAAAAAGACCTAACAGTCATGGTTCATTTTGTTTCTGACTGGCTTTCCTGCAATCTCATGGTAAACAGAGCAGCATTTCTACAGGAACCATCTCTGGAATGAACACCACACTACTACCAAATTCAATTAGTTCACTCCATTTAAAGCACGATTTGCTTCATTTCTCTTCCTACTGACTGAAAAAGTTGCCATTGGTTCTTCTTTGACCATGCACTTAACATTTCCCTGACTGCACTTTAATATCGATGCCTGTAGGGTCCAAGGGTTACTTTTCCCTTTCTCAAAGCCATGCTGACCCCACACTAGTCCCCTCTGACCTTAGGACACCTTATCATTTCCACTTAGTCTCCAGTAGACATCTACACAGGCTGACTACTGACGTCAACCCTTCAGTGAACAAAGGCTTGTTATGGAAAGGAGGCGAACTGAGGCTTAAGATACCATCAGAAGGGAAGATTCTGAACTCATCCTCTGTTGTAGACATCTCTTTAGTTCTCCAGTAGCATGTCCAGGGCTGCTGTCCTTACAAAAAGTGAAACTTCCCCCCAAGGACTTTCACTGTCCATTACTTAGAAATATGTGCTTTCCTCGTTTAAGAAGCCGCTGACTTGATGAGCACCTGATCCCCTTTGATGGCAGATGCTCCGACCAAGTGCAGAGGGCACTAGGCTATCAACAGCATTTTCTTCCTCTCATCCTCTTACCCTCTGTACTCTTGTAGTGGACATTGTCTCGCCCCAACAGTGGTACCAAGAGCTAAAGCAATTGCTGACCCGTGGCTCTGATAAATACAGGCAATATGACTCAAAAGATTTTCAAAAAAGACTCAAAAATTTACAATTTTTCACCAGAGCCTCCAAGAGATTCACAATAACTAAGAAACAAACACAATTATTTCTACCCTCAAATTCTTAGGGTAAGAAGATAATTTGCTGATATGTACCATAACCAAAAAAAAATCAGTGTCATGTGACTGCTCCTTCCCCTCAGCTCGGTGGGCATCAGAGCAAGAAGAGACCTGATTTTATCTAGCCTTATTCTAATTTTTTTCCCTGAGGCTGGGGTTAAGTGACTTGCCCAGGGTCACACAGCTAGGAAGTGTTAAGTGTCTGAGACCAGATTTGAACTCGGGTCCTCCTGAATTCAAGGCTGGTGCTCTATCCACTGCCGCCACCTAGCTGCCCCGCCACTCATTCTATAGAAGAGAAACCTGTGACTCAGAGAAACTGTGACTCATCCAGGGTAATAAAATTAGTGGATGACAGAAGTGGACCTAGAATCTTGGTCTTCCTATTATATGACAAACTTTAAAAGTGGGTCCTTAAAATAGGTTTTATATTACTATACCTGTATAACCTATATTAAATTGCTTGCTTTCGCAAAAAGGAAGGAAGGAAGGACAGGATTTGAAATTTAAAATTATAAAAACAGATTACAAACTATTTTTACATGTAATTAAAAAAATAATAAAAAAAAAATGAATCTTTAAAATGAACCACTATACAAAACAGTGAGTGTTGATGGCTAGCTACTAAAGAAGCTGTGGTGCTGAGCTAATGACTTCCTACTTCTGAGCCTGGCTTTTTCTTGAGCAAAGGAACTGTTGGGCTTAGAGGATCTCTCAGTCCCTTCTAGCTAGCTCATGGCTCAGAATGAGGAGTATTCTAAAGGAAAACCCAAATCCGAGTGTCTGGCACCAACTCAAGGCAACCAGCTAAGTAATATCTGCAGAGATGGAGCATTTTACCCACTTTTTTTTGTTTGTTTTAAACCACACAGAGCTTTTGCTCCATTTAGACCTAAGTGACAGCAGGTGAGCAGAAAGAAGGCCCTGTACAACCAGGAGGAGGGAGGCCCAGCCCTCCCAAGAATCAAAGCAAATCTTTTCAGGAAGTGGGTGCTGGGTTCAAAGGTAAATGTACTAACCTACACTTATCTTTTTGCTTCTAAGAATTTTGAGATCATTGTTATTTTAAAATAGTGTTTTATTATATTTTAAAGTTTACATTTTATTATGCTGATTTTAAGTGCCAATACAATGCCCCTTGTGAATAATGATTCATCTGAGTATTTTTTTATCATCTGTATATAAGGTCTTCCCCTAAAATGCTCCTTAAATGGTTCACCACAGCACAGAAATGACCTTTGGTCCTCAAAGGATATATATATTGCAGAAAATTCATACTCTGACAGGGCCTACCAGGCTAAAAAAGGGTTTGGAGTACAAGCCCGGTGAGGGATTGCAGGCCTGCTTTAGGAGAACCAGAATATATATATATATATATATATATATATATATATATATATATATATATATATATATATATAATATAAATTGTTATACTTAAGATTGATTTTCTTCTTCCATCCACTACCATTTTTCATTATCAGTATCTTATTTGAATAGGCTAGAAATGAGTTGTTTCAACTGCATGCCATGTCCTTTTCTCATTTTTAGCCTTTCTTTTAGCTTTGTATCAAAGTTAGCTTTTCCATTAAGAAGGTGATGGCCTAGAAGCTCACTCTGCAGCAATGATTCTGACCTAACTAGTCATTTCCTATTTGTGAAAATTATATCTAATTTCATTTTTTGCAATGGTACTTGGTGCCAACAAATTCTTTCTTTCAAAGTATTAAAAATATAGATGCATGAGGTTTTTGTGAGTTTGGGGCCACTCACACCAATCTATTTCTTGCCACTTGATTCTCACATTTGTGTTTAAGTGATTCAATGAAAAAATATATATCATTTTCATTTGGAGGGTCTTAAGTTCTCTGTAGAATTTCTATACTTTTTCAACCTCTGTAACAGATGCCCTTACAGAAACTGTAATTATTTTCTTAATCATTTGCAAATACTTGTCATGAATCTTTTAATATAAGATGACCTAGAATCATGATATTTCTAGTTACTTTGGGGCACATGATAAAACCAACTCTGCCAATTGTTTTATCTGCTTCTCCAAGGAAAACCTGAGAGCCATACTCCCATGGCTAAAACTTGTTATTTTTTTTTTCTGATTTCATTTAAAATGAAAATTACAAGATCGAAATGATTCAATTCTTCTTGTATTTTTGACTCATTGAAAATAGGACAAAATCTCACCTTCAGAATTCCAATGCCCAAAGCGAGAGTTTACAAAATGGTCTATAAACTCCATGTGTCTTAATATCTTTTGCCCCATTTTCCTCTGTCACAATCTCTGCAGAAGCAGAAAAGGGTGGCACAAAACATTCTCACTTAAATTTGTCTTTGTTTTATGGGTTGCCAGGAACAAAGAATTTATGACAGCCATCTATGGATGAGACTCTCTAGGCCAGTTTGCAGGTAGCATATCAGTCTCTTGTTGGAGCTATACATAGGTTTCACATGATGAATACTTGAAAACATTTTACTAGCTAATATTTTACTTAAATGATAACAACCCAACAATAAACCATACATTGCAGAAAACAAGAAAACAAAATTCCATATAATCCTTTCCAGACAAAAGATAAGTATGAACATATTGAGATTTCTCTAAAATGATGAAGCTAATAGTTTGGGGACCCAAAGGTAAACATGAAAACCTAGGCTGACAACATTTCAACTAACATTTGTCAAATGTGTGTCTAATGTGTGTAAGATGTAAAAGAGTGGACATGTCTGAATATAGGAATAGTGATTACAAATTGGTTATTATACACAGAACCGAGGACTTAATTTTTAAAAAATTAATAGTTATCATCTTTGGTTTTTCTATAACCTGCATTTCCCAAAGGACATATTTCTCATCCTTCATAACAAAGAGAAAAAGAAAACAAACTAGCCAATACAATAAACAAGTCTAATATTACATGCAGTCTTCCTCCTCACAAGTTTCCTATCTTTGCAAAGAGAGTAAGATGCATTCTCCTATCTCAACTTTCAAATTTCCAGTGTTTTGCTGTTTTTTCTCATTACATTGTGGTAATTAGTCCTTGTATTGTTTTCCATCAGTTCATAAGTCTTCCCATGTTTTTTGGCAATCATCATAATTCCTGTATCTTTTAGTACAATATTACATTACTTCTATGTACTGCAACTTGTTTGTCTGAGATCTACTTTGTTTTCAGTTTCTCACTAATATAAAAAGGATTGTTACAAATATTTTGAGATATTCAGCAGGCAGATAGCATGTATTTATTAAGTGTTTACTTTGTGCCATTCACAAAAGCACCAGAGACAGAAGTGAAAGTAAAAAGAAAAGATAGCTGCTGTCCTCAAGAATCTTAGTTCTAACAGAAAGACAGCATCAAAGAGAAATGAAAGGAGGGGCAGGAAGAGAAGGGTCACCTGGCAGGAGCATGATGATAAAGGCTAGAGAGTATGAAGCTCAGCCAGGAAGGGAATGAAGCACACTTGGCCTGGGTGGAGGCCACCAGCAAGAGCTCAGTGGTGGGAGAAGAGGGAAGGCTCCGTGAAGGGATGTGCCAGGAGAGGTAGGCTCCAGGGGTGAGAAGACAGCTGAGTCATGGTAATCAAGTCAAGAGGGGAGACTGCCATACTTTAAAAAGAGCACCCAAGTTCTTTAAAGGATATATGTAAAACACAGGCAAGACAAAAACCAAACAAACTATTCTTGGGTGAGAGGGGAGATGAATAAGTTCAACACTGAGCACCTAGTATGTGCAAAGTGCAGTTCTAGGCTCTAAAGGGATAACAGTGACGTCTAAGAAACTGTCCAGTTACCTCAAGGGGCTTATACTCTAATAGGAATGATAAAGCTTGTATCTATCTATAATACAAAATAGAACATAAATGAAAATTTTATAGGAGTTCTACAAAGGGAGTTCCTTCCCCTCTCTCTTTCTCTCCCCTTCCCTCTGCCTCTTTCTCTCCCTCTCCCTCCCCCCCTCTCCTCTCTCTCCGAGAGAAAGAGAACTTGCAAGAGAAGGGAAAATTTAATTTACATTTAACCTGCAAGGGAAGGGAAGCTTGTCAAAATTCTCAAGTTATCCAGATATATTTCCTATAAGTGAAAAAAAAAGTTACATCTTGCTTAAATAAAACCTAAACAGAATTAAAATGAAGTCTTACTCTATTTCTATTCCCTCAGAGATATAAGTTGCTTTTAGCAGTTTCAGTGATTATTTTTTTTTGTCTTTCTCCCCCTTCATTTTGTTTTCTTTTTTTTTTTTAAGTTATGCACATATGTTAAGTTTTTTTGATACACATTTCTTCATGAATTATGTTGGGAGGAAAAAAATCAGAACAAAAAGGAAAACCATGAGAGAAAAAAAAGAAAAGAAAAAAAGTGATTACATGTATTGATTTACATTTAGTCTCCCGCATTTTTTTTTTTGTCTTAATAGATTATTAAGCTCTTACTCTGGCTCGGCATTTGAATGCTCATAATCTTTATGAATTAACTAACTGCAAAAGTTCCTTGATATTTTTCTCAATCATGCAAAGGATCTCCACATTTCATTCACTTCTTTTTGTTTTCACAAAATGTTTAGTTATAAACTAAGGAGTTTCCCAGAGCTTTTGGAATTGTCCTAACTAAACTGAGCCTTAGATTGGCAACTAAGCTATTAAAAACATGACAACTGATACTAAAGAGCGGAAAGGGACCGGTATGTGCCAAAATGTTTGTGGCAGTTCTTTTTGTTGTAGCTAGAAACTGGAAGATGAATGGATGTCCATCCATTGGAGAATGGTTGGGTAAATTATGGTATATGAAGGTTATGGAATATTATTGCTCTGTAAGAAATGACCAACAGGAGGAATACAGAGAGGCCTGGAGAGACTTAAATCAACTGATGCTGAGTGAAATGAGCAGAACCAGAAGATCGCTGTACACTTCAATGTTGTATGAGGATGTATTCTGATGGAAGTGGATATCTTCAACATAGAGAAGATCCAACTCACTTCCAGCTGATCAATGATGGACAGAAACAACCACACCCAGAGAAGGAACACTGGGAAGTGAATGTAAATTGTTAGCACTACTGTCTATCTACCCAGGTTACTTATACCTTCAGAATCTAATACTTAATGTGCAACAAGAAAATGGTATTTACACACATATATTGTATCTGGGTTATATTGTAACACATGTAAAATGTATGGGATTGCCTGTCATGGGGGGGGGAGGGTGTGGAGGGAGGGGGGGATGATTTGGAAAAATGAATACAAGGGATAATATTATTTAAAAAAATTACTCATGCATATATATTGTGGAAAAAAAATTCTAAATAAAATAAAAATAAATAAATAAATAAACAAAAACATGACAACTGAGTGTTCATGGAGCTCTCTCTCCCCCTTTCCCAGCTCATACCACCGCACATATTACCAGTCCTCTGGGGAGTGAACAATTTTACCTGGCATTTGATGTTAATATACTATCAGCCCAAAAGGGTGGTGAGAAGGATTGGCTTTTTAGAGGAGGCCATGTACTGCTTTGGATGATGAGTAACATGATTGTTCCTCCTATTCTTTTTACATATAGTTTCAGATAGGTGCAATCACTGATTCAATGGTCACAATTATAAAACTGACAGCCATCAGTTTCTATGTGTATAATATTTGCAAAGTAGGGGCATATGCTATATACCTTGTGGATATATAATAAAAACTCAGTGTAGATAGACACACCTGGACCCAATCAGGGCAATTTCTTAGTGGCAACTACATAGCTACACTTCTGCTTTTACCAGATGCTAGCTTCTCTTCCCAACTTATCAAGGCCAGGAACTATTGGTAACAATGCCACTTGTCCTTTCAGGTAAGGGTCCCTTGCTCTCAGTTTTCCATATTCTTTTAAAAGGACCATTATACACTTGAGTGTGAACTGTGGACATAAAATTTGCCACTTTCCATCCCAAGTTCTACCATCAGTCTGAAACCTTCTATGCATCACAGAATGCTGAGTTTAGGCCACAAATTAAGATGAGACAGAGCTAAGGCTTGCAAAGGAGAACTCCAATCATGTGACACTTGGTCCTGGGTCAAAAAGAGGTGGGGGTGGGAGCCTGGCTCATTTCAAGCTTGGTCCAAGGGGCCCTGGAGGGGTCCAGTCTGCTCACTCATTGTTTAAATCTGTTGTTTTAGTTGTCCTAGGAACACATATCCTCTGATTGGCAGTCCCTCCCCATCTCCAAACACATACAACTTGTGCAACTGAAGCTCCCCACAAAACCAAAAGGTTCATTAAAGCAACAACAACAACAATAAACTAGAGTGGCTAATTTAATGAGAAGGGGGCTTGCCTATTAGCTGTCTGTTTAACAAAGCATTGAAAGCTTTTTTAAGGCAAAATACTCAGGCCCTTAAAATGACATTTCTCCTGTGGGCTTTCAGTGGTCCAGAAGAGCCATCTGCAGAATCAGTAAAGCAAGAGGAGAAAAACAGGAAGAGACCTCACTCTGTTCGGCCCTTATCGACACCAGCTGGCTATTGCAACACAATGTACAAAGTGTCACAGCCAGAACAAGATGCTGGGCTCCCAAGCCTAGCCAACTTACATCTTGCTGGTGACCTGTGGTGACAGGAGAAGTTTCCTGCTCTGAACTGAGGAAAAATGGCTACTTTTGCATCTAACTTCTAATAACCCAAAACATAAAGAACACAATTGTCTCACTGAGAAATAACTGAACTGTCTAACTCATCTTAGAGTTGGAGATCATTTAGTTCTGTCTTCCACCCCAGAGAGGAATGACTATTTGATAAAGGACTACAGGGTTTCTACCTGAATATTTTCAGTCTTGGGGAGTTTACCCCCTAAACAAACAGTCTATTTTAGTTTTGGATTACTAGAAAGTGTCATTAGTTAATCCTGTATGAAATTCATGTGATAAAATGTATAATTTTGTCGATCGTGATCTCTGAAAATTAAAAAAAAAATGTGACATGAAAATAAGTGGTATAGAAACGGTTAATCTTCTTTAGAAAAGAGGAAATCCAAAGCTTGCTCTATTAGGTAAAAAGGGAGGTAATTTCTCTAACGAAGTATACTCCAAATCTCTAGTGACGTCATAAAAATAGGAGTGTCACACCCTTCTCAAAGCAAGTTGATATAGTATACAGAGTATATTCTTTCCTGAGTAAAATAAAATGGAAGGGGGAAAAAAACGCATCCAAATTCACCTTTTGTTGTTTAAAACCTGCAACCTATTTATAAACAGCTGACTACATCCTTTCTGAATAGGCACGCCTAAGGAAGCTTTGATGTTCTTTGCACATTTCTTCAAGTTAAAACTAATTACACTAGGGGTAGCAACATCCTGCATCATCTAACTATGCAAAAGAAAGCCTTTTCCTGGCTAACTTAACCCTTGATTGTAAACAATGCAGAAACAGGGGTTACTCTGCACTTTTAGGAAAATCTGGGTGTAGAGATATTAGAGCTTGTCAGCCAAGGTTACATATCTTTAATTCAATTTAATGTCTTGTCATTAAGAACAAGACCTATATTTATCCAAAAATTCCAACAGAGAATTCATAGCAGGGTGAACCTCCAAAGTATGACCTTATCATTCATTCAATAGTCCAAAGGGACTTAAGAGACACTGAAAGTTCTCTTTAGTAACCTGGCTATGTTTAGTGTGAAAAGTCTGAAGAGTTTTCTGAATTTCGGGAGGGATCAGAGAGGAAAGGTCTGATTCTTAGTATGATATCAAGGACAGTGTAAAAAGTGTTGGGAGTTAACAGCTTGGTTCTCTTCTAGTGTGATTATGTGTGACTTTGGCCCTCAGTTTGCACATAGATGGAATGGGAATAATATATGACCTACTTTTTTCAAAGTATTATGAGCTTATGCCTATTCAAGTGAGTTGTAACTATCAAGCATTATGTAACCAAAAATTATTATCTACATGATTCATACCCAGTCAGATCTATCTCAATAAGCAGTTTTCCTTCCTTTTAGAATTTCATTTTAATTTTTGGGGAGTGGGGTAGGGAGAAGAGATGAATTTTCTGGTGGATAATTGAGGCATACTTTGAAAGCAAAGCAGACACCATTTCCACTTCTGTGACAGTTTTAAGTCCAGAGTTTTAAAAAGGTAATTGCATAGCTCTGAAAATAAGGGACAGAGAACGGGAGAGTATATGGCACTGGTCTTGGAGCCAGAGAAACCTGGGTTCAGGTCCTGCCTCTGCATTGACCTCAACTTCTTCATGTGTGAGTGCTTCAGGCGCAGCTCTTTGAGAAGTGCTGACCTAGACGGAGAGAATGTTTCCTCAGCTGGGAGGAATATAGCCATGGATCTCACAAGTCTTAAGCCCCATCCATGCCCCTACGGGGTTGGAAAATGAAAACTCTCTGCAACAGGTTACCTAATTAGGAATCTCTCGAGTCCTCCAGGCATACTCAGAGATCAAACACTTCTTTTTGGGGCCCTTTACAAACTGCTAAAATATTTATGGAAATCCCAATTCCTTTAGTAAAAGTAGGCCCCAGCATAGTGGTCTATAAATGCCATTCTGCAGGCCTGCCCCTCTCCCAAACTGGCAGGCAGGCAGGCAGTCTGGGGCCACTGGTCTCTTTTTGACAAGCCTTAGTCCCTTCCTTTTATTTTATACAAGCACACTTTCCCTCTTTGGTTGGTCTCTCAGATTAAACTATTAAACCAACAGACCATAATTAGGGCTAGTATTCTTTTTACTTTCTGCAACTGTTACTTAGCATAAGTAACAATCTGCATTTTGAAGTTAGAAAGCTAAGGCTACCAAATACATCAGGGCATGATGTTAGTATAGATAAAAAGGCTTTGGAGGAGCCCAACAGTTGAACCATCCAAATCCAAGTAGGGCTATATAAAATTGTACCTTCTTACAATTCAATCAATGTCTCACTCTATGCGCCTCCAATGAAACAATATGAGTTAACCATGAGCAGTAAAGAGCGTTATATGAATGTAAAGATCTTTATTATTAATACGAGAATGAAAAGGCTGCCAAATCTCCACTTTCTTGAAAAAGAACAATTGGGAGACATCCTGACAAGCCCATCTGTTGTTATGCTCCAGGCTTTCTAAACTTCTGAGGTACAGCTGCTAAGTCATCAAACACATTTATAAGTGAAACCAAATAACTATGGACAAATATTTCAGGTCAAGGATAAAAAGGCTTAAAGGAACCTCATTAACAAATCAAGTGATGTCTAGAATGCAGAAATTCCAAGAGTTCTGCAGTGAGTTCTTCATAATAGGAACATTGTTTCAATTATAGCTCATGCCAGCATTTTATCTAATTATTCATGATCCTTGAACTTTCCAGACCATAAAAACAGCAACTTATTTCTAGACAAGCCATGTCTGGCAGAGAGCAAGAGCAACCGGGTCCCTGTTTCCTGACGTCCCCCTGGGGACTGTATGTCTGTTCATTATATAACAAAGCAATTTCAATTTATTGGGGAATTAAGATGTTTATTATATTCAAAAGTATGGACACCCAAAGGGATACAGCCTTAGCATATATTGTTAAAGTTCTTGGGGACTTTCCACCTTTCCTCCCCCTCTTCACAATGACTCCAGGTTCTTAAAATTAGATCTGAGCACAAATGAACTTGTTTCTTGTTGTATCTCAAGTCTATATTAATAGTGGTGACACTCTGAGTCTGAGCACAAATTAACTTACTTCTAATGCCTCTCCATTGGTGTCTAACCAAAACCAGCTCCATGCTTTTTATTTTAACACTTAATGTTTCTCACAGTGACAGTGGAATTTGTAGTCTTTGAAATAGGAAAAAGAGAATTGACAACAATTTCTTTTTTCCAGAAGAAAATGACTAGAAAAGCTTTTCATCTCCAAGATTCACTCATTCAGCAAGTTAAAATCATTGGCTCATAGGCCTGAAGCTGGAAAGCACCTTGGAGCAAGTACATAAATCTAATCCTTTGATTCACACTGTCATTCAATGTCTGAGTCATGTCCAACTCTTTGTGGCTCCATAGTGTGCCATAGCTCATCAATACTGTCCATAGGGTTTTCTTGGCAAAGATACTTGAGTAATTTGCCATTTCCTTCTCCAGTGGTTTAAGGCAAATAGGTCTAGTGGCTTGCCCAAGGTCACACAACTACTGAGTCTCTCTGAAGTCAAATTTCAACTCAGGTTTTCCTAACTCTAAACCCAATACTCTATCCATTGAGCCACCTAGCAGGCTCCACTGGTGCAGCGATATCACAAGATCTTACAACTGAGATCCAGGAAAATGAAGTAACCTTGTTCCAGAGGACACAGCTAATAAAAAACAGAGCTGAGATCTGAACTTTTTAAATACAAATTCAGGAAATGTTTTACAGTATCAATGCTTCATTTACTTCAATCACAAAAGTAAAGGAAAAAGTAAGCAAACAAGGCTCCTGAAGAGCAGAACCAATCAACAAGCAATTATAGCTAACAGACTCTTGATTATATTAAGCCCTAAGGATACAAGGCAAGGAGAAATTGTCCCTATCCTAGATGAGTGTATTATGGAAGAAGCAGCACGTACATAAACGAACATATATAGAATAATACAAAATGAATAACAAGTTGTATTGGGAGGAGGAAAAGAGCAGAAACCAAAAGGAATCCCACCAAGAACCCAAAAAGAACTCTTCTTCTTTACACACAGTTCTAATGTTCTTGACTATCTTAATTTACAAACCAACAGCTCAACAAAAAAAAAATTGAAACTGGGATGGGAAGAATAACAGTCATGGTGGACAATATCCATTCAGCATAAGGGTGAATCCCCTAACACCATTTCAATAGTCCTTGTGGACATTATGTTCTTAATCAAGAAGTTGGATTTGAGTTCATCTTTTTAAAAAATAAGGAAACTTGTAATATGTTCCAAAAATATTTCTAAACAAAATGGCTAAGTTAAAAAAAAAAGTTTTGCTGTTTAAAATGATAAACCTTTAGCTATTCAGAAAATTCTGCTACTGAAAATTATTTAGCCCCAGAGATTCTGGCTAGAAGGTAGTCTCTTCTAAAAGGAAAACTCAAAGCACTGAAATCTTGAATTTGGATTCAGAACACTCTCCTCCTCCTCCCCCCCCCCCCAATTTCTTTTTTTCACTTTCTGGCTTACTCATAAGAACCTGTGTGGCCTGAGGCAAATAATTTAATCTCTTCTGGGTCAAAGTTTCTATGTCAGTAAATTGTGGAGTTTAAAACTGATGGCCTTTAAGGATTCTTTTGATTACTAAAATAGGAGTGGATTCATTTCAATTCTAAATCCTAGGAATACCAATGAGAACCTCCCCTTCACACTTCCATTATTAGTCTCACGACATCTCAAGTGTCAAAGTCCCACCTTTCCTTATCTATGCTTCTTATAACTGAGAAATCAGTGAGTCACTTAGGCCACTAAATCTTCCAAAGACAAGGTTCACAAAGGACACATATTGCCCAATCCATAGGAGTCACTGATTCAATGTTGAGCTGCCATTTCATAGGAAAGAATTATTAAAGCTGACTCTTGCAATGCATTTGATCCAAGCTTACAACAACAACAAAAAAGATTCTAGAGGATTTATAAGATATTATGAACACGCAAATGTTGATTCCAGAGGAACAGTACTAACTTTGAGCACGATTATCAATGAAAATAACCAAGTTTTAGCCAAGAGCAAAGTCCAAAACAAAGGGCATATATGTATGCTCCTCTGAAGCCTGCTTTAGAATTTTAGAATTGTTTATGTTTTTGGCAACTTACTCATTTTAGAAAAAAGACAAGTCTTTCTTAGTATGGTGACTCATGTTTTTTGGTAGCAAGTAGTATGTCAGCAGTTAAAGATTATTCCCATAACTGCCAAATTGCAGAAGTGACCTTGCAGGCTGCTCAGGACTTCATATTGCATGTGTGTGAAGAGGCTTAGAAAGAGTAAATGCAAAATTCCCCCCACCCCTTCCCCAAACAAACTCAAACTTCCTCTTTAAAAAAAAAAAAAATCAAATCCAAGCAGCTCTGCCATGGGAAGTTTATGGATTATCCCAGCATTCTCTTCTCTCCCGGCTCACCTTTTGGTTATTTCATTAGCACTTTCTCCAAGAGAGAAAGCGATAAGTCAAATGAGTTTACTTGTATTCAAAGTTTAATGTAGTGGAAGGGGGAGGTGAGCTTGGCTAAAAGAAATTTGATTTAGAGGATTTTTTTTTTTCCTGAGGCAGTTGGGGTTAAGGACCTGCGCAGGGTCACACAGCTAGGAAGTGTTAAAAGTCTGATCCACTACACTAACTAGCTGCCCGATTCTCTCGAGATTTATTTGAGAGATAATCTCTTCCTTCATAACAATTATGCACCTATCGTGTGAGGATGATTGCTAAATAGTCAGTATAGGGATCTGGAGAGGGAGCGGGATCCGAATTCAGCGGATTCAGTGTCAGAAAGCAGCTTTCCATAATCAAGTTAAGTATCCCACGGCAGCTGCAGCAGCACTCTACCTCCCTACGGCCAAAGCAGGCTCAGTTACTCTGGGCCTCAGGAAGCCCCAGCAGCCCCTCACCCATTGGAAAAGTCAGCTTCAGGAGGGAGGACTTCCCTGTTGGGTCTTTACGACTCGACTCTACAAGAGGACCGGCTTGTTTAGCATACTGTCAGATACAGGGAGCCGCACCGGAGTCGGTGGGACAAACTCAAGATTAGCCCTCACGGGACAAGAGCTTTAACGTGTGTTATTTTTGCTGAGTTCTGATCTTCACTTCGCTGGCTACACTACACTGCTGTCTCCTCGGGAGGCTGCGTTGAAAACCCCGGGTTCTGGACTGTCAGGAGCGAGTTCTACGCTACTAGTGATAAACCAAATAAACTCAAGTCAAACTACTTAAGTCTGCTTCCCAGAAAGAACTCATGACCCAAACTCATAAACCTCCCCTGGGGAGGCCATTAGGAGCATGTCAGGGAGCCGAAACTTTAAAAACTCGAGCGCTTGAGGCCACAGCAGGATTTCCACAACACTTTTCCGGGCTGGAAATCCTGGTGCTAGGCTGACCACCCTTCACCCAGATCTCCATCACTGGGGGGGGGGGGGGGGGGACGCGCACCACCTACGAGCCCGGCACTGGGCTCAGCGCTTTTAAAAAGTCATCTCTCTAGCTGTGATTTGGCCCCAGTACACATGGGCACTGCCCGAGCCCTCGGCCTCTCAGCCTCTGCTCTCCCGCTGCAAGCGGAAAACAAGCTGAGACGGGAAGTTTCTTCGCCCTTCCAGAGTTAACTTGGGCTTCTCCCGAACGAGGTGTTTTCGAGCTCGCTCACGCCCTTCTGGCTCCGGTAAGTTACCCACTCTCCCCCGTCCTTTCCCAAACCTCCCAGGGCACACCTGGTGCTCGACAAGCGCTCGAAGCAAGGCTGCTGCTCTCTTTCTCGTCCGTCCCCCCCCCCCCCCCCTCCGCGCTGCACACGGCTGCCGCTGGAGCCTCCTCCACCTGGGGAGTCGGGGGCTCTCACGGGGCCAGCCCGAGCCGGGAGCCGTACTCACAGCTGATTGATGGCGTTCTGGGAGATGACCGCGTTGGCGGAGAAGTAGGGGATCATGTCGGGGACGCCGAGGCTGCAGGTGGGGTGGGGGACCGCCTTCCTTTCTCCCGCTCCCGGGGTCACTCATGGGGTGGGCGCCTAAAAGGGAGCCCGGCCGGGGGACGCGCGAGGAGTGCTCCGTCCTCGCGTCCGGCGGTCCGGTCCAGCCCGGCCCGGCCCAGCCCAGCCCGCAGCTAGGAGCGCCAGAGTTCCAGGGGTGCCAGGTGTGCAGGCAGCGGCAAGTTGGCCGGGGCTTGGGGCCCCAGCGTACGCGCCCGCCGCCGAGCAGTTGCCTTTGCTTTGCCAGCCCCAGGTTGGTTAGGACCGGGCTGAGCTCCGGAGCTCCCCCTCCCGCGGGCGGGCCGACCGCCTGTCCGTCCGGGGCGGGACGCAGTGCGCAGGGGCGGCCCGGGGACAAAGTAGGGACGGCCCACCCCGGGGCTCCGCCCTGGCAGTGGGACTCGGGGTGGGGGCCGGGCCTCGGAGGCCAAAGTCGGGCTGCTGGCAGCCGGCCTGCCCGGGGGCACTGGGCCCCCTCTCAGGGTAGCCGGGCCGTCCCTGCCCGCACCGGGCTATCGCCGGCATTGGGCACCTAAACGGGCAGCGGGGGCCACTGGCTTGCCAAGCCCCAGATCGATTGGGCTCCGGAGGGAATGCATGCGTGCGCCCAACGGGAAAAGCGCATTTTACTGAAAGGAATGTTTTATGAAAAGGGTTGTACGTCTTCCGATCCCTTACATATATTCGCTCGACACTAATGCACCACCAAATCTCATTTTCATGCAAAGCCACTGGTTTTTCAGATTTCATTATTTGAGTTTAAAATCGACACTGAATAACAAGACCACTTCACGTCATTTGTTTTTATTTTCCCCCAGAAATGCCCACTACGGCCGATTTGAGCTCCCTTTAATCTAACCAGTTAATAACTTCCCTTCTTTTTTCTGACTCAATGAATAATCTAATTTTTAGGCAAGTGTTTCGCTCCTGGTGGGTGGTTATTTGACATAAAAAACGGGAAACAACAGCAAAAAAAGCAAAAACAAAAAACAAGGTTGCCACAAGAATTTCAGAATCAGAAAACATGTTTAAATAAATACACCAAGAAACATTAACTTAAAAAACACTGGCCACAGACCTAGTCATTAGAGTAAGAGGGGAAAAACAAACAAACAAACAAAAAACAAAACAACAACAACAAAAAAAACCCACTACCCTAAAATTATTCCAGAAAAAGGATCTTCACTTTAAGACTTTGTTGTCATCTGAAACAGCATGCACTGGCATCCAGAAAGAGGAACCTATTCTCTGGTTGATTTATTTGTTGGATCCACTTCCCTCTAAAGTTACAAATTTTAAAGTAATGGGGATGATGCAGAAACTCAAAATCAATGATTCATTTTACTTAGTCAATCACCCATTAGCTTATCTCATAAAACTCAAAACTAGTTGCAAGACCTGAAGGATATGCAAATATGTTCTCTAGTGAAGAGATTTATACCTTATCTGGAGGCTCTTTTTAAAGTTGATCAGATGGGCAAGAATCAATGAAAGGCTGTGGATATTAAAACAGACTGTAGTCCATCATCATTATTTGTTCATCTCTAGGAAGTGTGGTCACTTGCAATATTTATTCCAGATGTGTCAGCAGGCACCCAAATGGCAATGGAAGAAAAAAAAAATCTGCTGATACATCCTGAAATAAATTGCTGAAAATATCTGGCTAACTTGTCGGTTTGAAATCTCTTCCAAGGTGCAATTTATTACAATCTCCCACAGTGTTCAAAAGCAGCATCATACCTATTTAAAATGGGGTTGTTAAGGTGAGTACAGCTCCCTTTGTGCCACGATAGGATTTTATTGAAGTCAACCTGAAACTATGCTATTCAGGGTAGGTGATGGCAGAGTAATCATCTCTATCTGTCTGAAAGGAAGCCTGCATGCATCGTACCACTCAATACTGAGCAGAATTAAGACCTTTTACATCTAAAAAAAGACAGTGCTATAGATTTAGTAAGTTTGTATACTTGTCTTTTAC
Source organism: Sminthopsis crassicaudata (assembly GCF_048593235.1). Lineage (NCBI taxonomy): Eukaryota > Metazoa > Chordata > Mammalia > Dasyuromorphia > Dasyuridae > Sminthopsis > Sminthopsis crassicaudata. The sequence goes on from NC_133620.1 coordinate 452,773,503, forward strand.
ACACAGATTCCTTAAATGACACTCAGAAGTTCATAGTCCTTTGTTTCCCCTTGAAAGCTCTCGGGCAGTGCCAGTTCAGCAGAGCTAGCCATTTTTATTGCTCCCATCTAGGTCTTTTCAAATGAATCTGGAAGTTAAAACTTCTTCTGTGAGATGGCATGACTAGTAATTGTAAAATTGTTAGTAGTGCACATCTCCAGGCGTTAGGTTCCCCCCCCCCCCGCCCCCTGCTTTCTTTAAAAAGATGTTAAAGTCCTCTTTGCAAACTTGGATATTTTTAGGAAAGCTTTTCCCACTATTATCCATTTAAAAAAACTGAACAAAATCCCCTTTCTTTTAAAATTTGCTGGGTGTCAAGATGTCAATCAAAGGGGTTTCAGCTCAATTTAATCCTTTACTCTCAACTGCCAGGAAACAAGGCTCTAAGGAGACAAGCTCTCTGTCCTCAAGAACCTAGAAATTCCCGAATTACTTCAAATTAGATTGAGCAGCATGAAGTGAACTAAGCCCATTTTCCACTCCACATGGAGTCATAAATGGTCTTGCCAAACCAAATCTGCACATTTTTTCTTCAACTAAGTTACAAGATTTAAGTTCAGTTCTATAATTTTCCCATCATTTCAAGTGTCAGGAATATGATTCCCATCCCTCCTCCCCCAGAAAGTGTTAATGAGTATCCTTCAGACAGAAATGGGGCACTCACTATAGAACCCATTCCTAGGCCTGGTTGAGGTTTTCTTGACTATCAGGTCACATCCCAGAACTAAAAGCAATATTAACAATGATACATGACAGATGGCCACATTATTACTCTAACATTTCCAATAGCATTATATGAAAATTAGCTTCAGTATTCTTTTTTAAAGTAGTAAATATCCCTGAATTCTACAAAATCATAAAATTCTAGAGATGAAAAGGGGCTCAGTGATCACCTCAGCCAGCTCTCTCATTTTACATTTTATAGCTGTGGTACAGAAAAGTTAAAGGATTTGTTCATTGCCACACAGACGAATTCATGGCAAAGATGAGACTAGAAAAAAGTTCCCATGACTCTCAATCCAGTGCCTCTATATATGTAAGTTGAGGCACATTTTTCAGACCATTGGACTCCTTACACAAGAACAAAACTTAACAGCATTAACCTTGGTATTATTGGAGATTATACTCAATCTAAATTCTGATGGATCCAGTCTTTATTCTTGCTTGGGAGAACACTGTAATGATTAAAAGAGAACATGGAAATTCTGGAGGCAGATATTAGCTTTGTTACTATGTAAAACTGAAGTCAAAGAGACCAGATAACCTTTGGTCTGAATGCCTTTTTCTCAGCCAGGAAGCTAAAAATTAGTTATTTTGTGAATACAATTTATTTTATGAACCTCAGTCTCCCTCCCCTACTTTTTTCCCTCCCTATTTTTAAATTTTTTTCTTTTCTTTTCTTTTTCTTTTCTTTTTTATTATTTTATTTATTTATTTTCCTATATTTTTTCCCCTACTATTTCACTAGACATCTCATCAGCTCCCATGGATTCAATGATCATCTCTACCTTAATGATTCCAGATCTACATATCTATCCCTAACCTCTAATACCAATACCTCCAAATGCTTACTTGATATCCAGAACGGTAATGTCTTGTAGATAATATATTCAACATGTTGAAAACTGAACTTGTTATCGTTCCTCTAAATGCTCCCTGTCTGCCTAACTGTCCAGGGTTGAAACTGAGATGTCACCCTCAATTCTTCACTAGCCTCCATATCCTATCTCTTGCCAAAGTCTATTGGTTTTGCCCTTCTAAGAGCTATAGTGTTTCCTCCTCTTCTTTGTGAATGCACTTCACACCTGCACTGCTTCAGCAGCCTGATGATTGGTCTCTTTGCCACAAGTCTTCCTGAATTCCAGCCCATCCTCCATTCACTCCATTTGGAAGTGATCCTCCAAAAGTGCAGGCTTGCTATGTTACCCCCCCAACCCTAACTAAACAAACTCCAGTGCTTTTCTATCATCTCCAGGATCAAATATGAAATAATCTGAATTTTAAGCCCTTTGTAACCATAGCTCCTCTCCCCCACCTCTCCAGTGCTCTTTTAAAATACTTCACTGTGTTCTCCAGAATCAGTAACATTGTGGCCTCCTCGAGTTCATCTCGTAACTCTGGCATTTCTTACTGGCCCATAATTGAAATGACCTCTTATCTCTGACTCCTGGCTTTCTTCAAGTCCCAGTTGAAATCCCACATTCTACAGGAAGTTTTTTCCAATCCTCCTTTCAATTCTAGTGTCTTCCTTTGTTGATTGCATTCTGTTTATGTGAGAGTCCCTGGAAAACAAAGACTTTCTTTTGCCTTTTCCCTCCTATTCCTATTGCTTAGCACAGTGCCTGGCACATGGCAGTCATTTAATAAATGTTTTTAGGCAGATGGTGGTGTAGTGGGTAGTATGTTTGGCCTGGCATTAGAAAGCCATGAATTCAAATCTGGTCTTGGACCTTACTAGTTGTGTAACCCAGAGCAAGTAACTTTACCCTGTTTGCCTCAGTTTCCTCATCTGTAAAATGATCTAGAAAAGGAATGGTAAGCCAGTCCACTATCTTGCTAAGAAAACCCCAAATGGGGTCATGAAGAGTCAGACAATTGAATAAATAATAAATGTTTCTTTTAGTTTTTTCCTTTCTTTCTTTCTTTCTTTCTTTCTTTCTTTCTTTCTTTCTTTCTTTCTTTCTTTTTCTTCTTCTCTCTCTCTCTTTCTCTCTCTCTCTCTCTCTCTCTCTCTCTCTCTCTGTCTCTCTCTCTCTCTCTCTCTCTCTCTCTCCTCTCTCTCTCTCCTCTCTCTCTCCTCTCTCTCTCTCTCATCTCTCTCTCTCCCTCTCTCTCTCTCTCTCTCTCTCTTCTTTCTCTTTGCTATTTGTCTTAAATCCTTTCTCGAAATTTTATTATCACAGTTAGGAGGGAACAAGGCTGACTGAATTACTTATTCTCTCCTCCTTTCCCCTTCTCATGAATCTAATTAGGGAAAAATGCCTAAAAAGTATGAAGTAGATGGCTTATCAGCATGGGGGCTGGATTACCCACAAACTGGACATTAAACTGCTAAATAATAAAGAACTGGTTATAGCTATTTTATATCCCTTCTGAGAACTTGAAAAAGTTACAGCTTCCATAGAAACACACATAATTCATCACACACTGCCATTCACCCAAATGGGGCTTCACGTAGGTGTCATTCTCTTAGGAATTTCTAATCTAAATCAATGAAAAGGATGAAAAGAATCTCACTGGCTCACATTCACCAACCACGGTTCTTGCATACCACAATCTACTGCCTGTACTAAACACTGAAGCATTCTAAATAATAACAGCACTGCCTTGCTCAAACATTATGAGGGGCTTTCCCTTTACCCCATATATATATATTTTTTTAATTAATGGCAAGAATCCAAGATAACTTGTTTCACTCTCCTTGACTTAACTTCTTGTGCTCTAAGATGCAGAACTAGAGAAATGATTTGTAAATTAATCTTTTTGAATTTTAAGTCCCAAGACAAGATAGGCATTTGTGGTCCTAGAATCAGGCTGGTAATCAGGAGCTTTCAACCTTGGCTTGCTTGTATTATTTGTAACATGATTTTAGGCAGATCATAGTGCCTCTCTGGGATTGATTCATCTGTAAAGTGAGGAATTCCACTGAATCATATAATCTTTAAGGTTACTTTTGGCTTATATTTTATGATGAATGATTCTAGGGGTGGAAAACAACTGAAAGAACTACATGCCAACAGAGATTCAAAGAATGAGGCAACATTCTGTCTCCTGTTAATCTATAAAATAAATACAACGATAAAATGTGAACCTGAAGTGAATTATCTTAAAAGCTGTTATTCAGAAAGGTAGGTAACTACACTCCATCAATATCACAAAGGCACTTTTCATACAATGCAACTAAACCAAAAGTGATTCATTCCAAACAATGGCTCTTAAAAGCAATCATGCTTTACAATCACCACATAGCCAACAGTTTTCCAAAGGAATTAATCCTGAAAAAAAGAAAACCTGACAGTTTCAAATAATTCAGACCTAACAAAGTAGCCAAGAGGTTTCAGAGAGCACTTTCCATCACAACAGAAATAAGGAATATTGAAAAGATCTGAGTATTATCACCTTGATAAGGAATCTCCTAAGCATTCATCTATCTACTGCTCTTACCACCATATGTTTCTTCCTAAAAGCACAGTAGGAAGAGACACTGAAAAACTGCTTTCTTCAGATTACAAAAGCCTTGCCCTCTATTGTTTAGCAAAAATAATAGGCATTTATGGATCACTTTTCCCATTTAACACACCATACAAAACATCGAAAAATTTAATCCCCATGACATTATGAAGAATTTAGTACTTTTATCTCCCTAGGGAATCTTCCTGTCTCTCCCTCCTCCATACCCTGGCTAGATTTGATGCTTACAGTTTCCTGCATTCTTATTCTTAGAGTCACCTATGCCCAATTTTAAAGTTATTCATTTACAACTATGGAAGGCTTTAGAGCCCAAATGCATCAGATTCCATCATGACAAGGAAATTGAGGTTCAGAGAGGCACTCAAAGTCATACCAGTAGTAAGTGGCCAAGTGAGAATTCAAACAAGGCAGGGGATTTCAAGGCAGCAACCCCTTCCCAGAGTACCCCATTGCCTGTCAACACATGCTCTAAAATGTGTTCCACACCCTTTTTTAAAAGCACTTTTTGACTTTTTATATGTTTCTTTATATCCCAAGTGGCTAGCATAGTAACTTGTGTAGCTTATCCATTCATTTAATGCTTATTGTTAATAATGATGATCTTATTTGAGTCTATAATAATCCGGATCAGCTAGGAAGTACCGTTGTTCCTATTTTCCTGAGAAGGAAATAGGCACAAAAAGGAAAAATGGGATCCACTGTCTAAGTGATTTAGTAAGAGGGTCCACATTATCACTTAAGTCTCCCCTCTCATCAATTCATTTTATATTATACTACTGTCACTTTTAAACATCTCAAACACTTTCATGACATAACCCTTCCAAAAAAACAAAAACAAAAAACCTGTTAAGAGGCAGGAGGTTCTAAAAAAAATCTCCCTCAAGTTAAGCCTTGAATGAAGGAGAAGGGAAGAAGGGAAGAGCTCTCCAAATACAGAAGACAGCCTATGCAAAAGTCTGGAGCTAGGTAGGAGATGAAATTTGTACAAGAACACCAAGTAGGTCAGTTGGGTTGGAATACAGCATGTCAGGGGAGTGATATGAAAAGGAACCAGAAATATCAGTAGAATCCAAATTTTGAAGGGTTTTAAACCCCAAAGGGAAGACTTTGGATTTTCTCCTGGGAGCAAAAGGGAGCCACTTAAGCTTTTTGAAGGGGGCATGATGTAATAAACAGTCTTATGCTTGAGGAATTTCAATTTGGCATATGTGTAGATGGACTGGAGAATCCAGAGAACAGACACAGGAAGATCAAATAGGAGGCTTTTGGAGACCTCATAATGAGCCATTACATGTTTATGTGAAGGCCTGGCTGTTTCAGCATTATAGATCTGTTAATGAGGTCAGTGGAGAAGGGAGCCATGGGATAGGGAGGTGCCTAATCACACAGTCCAAGCATTAGTTTGAAAGATAAAGGCTCCTTCCCCTAGACGAATCCTAGTAGATAAAATGCTACTATGAATTTTAGACCCCTTGTCTAGGATTTATAAGCTTAAGGCTTATAAATACATACTAGAAGTTGAACATCCAAGGGAATTTCCAACAGATACCTAGGAATCAAAGACTTGAACATAACATTTTTCCATCTAATTTTTTTCCACAATTTTTCTATCTTCTGTTCATTATTTCTAGTTTCTCCTGTTTATAGTTTGTTTGTACTCAGTTGTATGTTAGTGGACTTTTCTTTGCACGCTCAGTGATCAGCACAATGCCTGCTGCATGGTAAATGCTTAAGAAATGCTGACTGACAGATACTGTAATTCTTTGTAATCTAATCCCATCTTACTTATTTATAATACTCTTCTATCACATTCCCAACAGACTTCTCCATCTTCAAAATATCTTGTTTACTTTTGTTTTTATGTTATCTCTCCATAGGGCTCACAGATTTAGTGGTGGAAGGAACCTGACAGTGGTCTTAACCTCAGTCCCCATGCCCTTCTCAGACCTTATTTCTTGTAAAATAGATGGTGATAGTGAAACTTAGAGAAGTAGGGTGACCTGCCCAGGATCACATGATAGCAGCCAGAATGAGAGTCAACATCTTTTGGCTTTCCACTACACCACGGGAATCCAGCTTATGCCCAATGTCAAGAGTAAAAGCTTGCTGGTCCCCACCCAGCCTGCTTTCCCTGCACAGCACCTCTCCACCTCTCTCTGCTTAGACTCATCTGTGATGGCCCAACTCAGATCCCACTTCCCATTCAAGCCTTCCCTCATGAGGGGGCTTTTCATCTTTCAGGAAAAGACACAAACACAAAACTATGCACTTGCCCTAAGTAGGTGTTTATCAGTGCTTGCTGACTTGCTACAATCAATAAGAATGTAATTACATGTTCACTCTAGTTATGGTCCTGGGGTAAGCAAAGACAACAATGAAACAAGAAAGTCTCTACAAAGGAGAGGTCTAAAGTACCAAGAAAAATCTGAGTTGGAAGAGATCACTTTCAACCGGAGTGACCAGGAAAAGTTTCACAGAAAGTATGGAATCTGAATTAGGTCTTTAAGGGGGAAAGGGAGAAAAGTATCTGCCAGGCCTGGAGCATAAGCCCAGAGCCAGGGAAGGGACCCCAGGGGCTATTATTTCAATCTCTTCATTTTATAAATTGAAGACCTGGATGGTTAAACCCCTAGTTCAGATTGAATGAACGTACATCACTACGTCATAGATCCAGCATGAAGAAACAGAGGCCCACAGAGGTTAAGTGACTTGCCCAGGGTCACAGAGGTAATAAGTAGCTGAGTTGGGATTCTAACATAGGAAGAGAAAGAAAAGATAGGAGATAGGATGAGGGAGTGGAGAACCTTTCATTCTAGGGAAAAGAGTTATCTTTTAATCAGAAGCTACTGGAGATGATAGAATAAAGGGAGTTCTTTGGGAAAGAGGGAACAGAGTTGAGTGACTTGCCCAGGGTCACACAGCTAATAAATGTCTGAGGCTGTTCCTCCTGATGAGAATAAAGGGTTTTGAGAAATGGGAGTGACATGAACAGAGCAGTGCCATAAGTAAAATGATATATACAATAAGGTGAGAATAGATTAGAGAAAAAGCAGGCAAAGCAGAAAACCCAGTTAAAAGGCTAAAAAAATTACCTTGGTAAGAAAGGATTGAGCTGCGAACCAAGGTAAAAGTAGTAGAAGTGGAAAGGAGGGGACTGATTCCTTATGAAGGCACCAAAGTGCTTTTCCTAAAGCAAAGGTCTGAACCTTAGCCCTAAGACTTCCTCTTACTGCTAAGAGCCAAGAAGACCTCCTCTGGCAGCTAAAACTTTTCATAATCTGGCACCATCTTATTTTTTCTTCCTCATCACATATTATCCCTCTCCTTCCAATCCCTTTTATTCTCAGAGGTAGAAGAGACATTTAAATGGCCCTGTTCTTCATACTCCAATACTTGAATGAATGAACAATGATTATGTGCAAAGTGCCAAGCCCCGGCGCTGGTAATAGTCAAGGAGCTCAAGGAGCTAAGTAGTCTCTATTTTAGCACTGGCTAGCTCCATCACCTGGAATGCACTCCCTCCTCACCTGGGTGTCAGAGAATCTGTGCTTCCTTCAAAACTCAGCTTGAGGCTCTGCTTTTGCACCAAGTTTTCTCACTGGGCTATCCAATACCTGCATTGGATATATTTAGCATATATCTCTCTGTGTGTATGAACGTGTGCATGCTGTCTTTCCATTAGAATGTAAGCCCTTGGAGGGCAGGGACCATTCTTGCTTTTGTCTTTGTATTATATAAGGACTTCATAAATGCCTGTGGGACACGTGCGGATGGCAGCTGATTAGGGTATGAAGGCTGCGGCATCCCAGCTGAGTGCTGTGGTCCATGATGTCTTTCCTTCCCCCAGCTCTGTTTCACCTGTGTCTAGTAGGATCCAGGAGACATGGCCAGGACCGAATAAGTGAACAAGTGAATGAACAGTGCCCAAGCTCTCTTGTGACCCTCTCTTTTGGAGGAAGCTCCTCTTCTCTTATATCCTGTGCTTTCTAAGTCTGAGGGGCTGACTACTTGGGGAGCTTGTAAAATCAAAATCCGCTCAGAGGAATACAGTCCCAAGCAGAGTCCAGTAGCAAGACTGGAACATGGCCCAGATGGAAGGATGGCTTCCCCCACAACCCTGCCCCCCCTTCCCAAGTCTGCCCTAGACTTTCTGGAACCAAAAGTTCAAATTGTGGCAGGATCGATTCAACCCTTTCTAAAGCAACATGCATTTGTCCAAAATGGTCAAGTTTCCAAATCCTGGCTGAGAACCATGAGCCATGATGCTTTTATCTCTTCAACTTTTAGTGTATCAACTTCCGAGGATGTATTTCACTTTTATATCTTTCTTCAATACTGGAAGGGCCAGGATTAGTACACACATCCCACAGATGGACCGTCTAACAACCTCCCCAAGCACTCCTGGGCAAGAAATCTAAATTCATGATTAGAGGAGGTTAGGAAATAACTTTCAAAGGTGGGAATTCTTCAACCCTAATAGAAAGGGAGCAACTTCTTTTTTTTAGCTATCCTATGAACTGGCTGGTGCTCATAGAACTGATGCCCTTCTATTATTTTGTAATAATGATACTATACTATTTTCATAGAACATTTTATAGTTGATTAAGTGCTTTCACAAAAACCATCTCATTTAGTCCTCCAGACAATGTTAAGAGTTAAGAGAAAACATTCCCATTTTACAATTGAGGAAACTGTCAATCAGAGAGTTAAGTAACTTGGACAAGGAAACACAGTAAGTGACAGAATCCAGACATAGGCTTTGGAGGAGCTGCAGTTGCAGAGCTGAACTGGGACTCAGATGCATGACCCTGAGCAAGTCATTAACCTCCATCAGAATGTTTTCAAGAGCTGCTGTAAGGACAGAATGAGCTGCAAATCTAAAAGTACTGTATAAATATTAATGGTCATTATTATTTTTTGATTCTAAGGCCAATGATTTTTTCACTATGCCCATCATCTTCTTATTTTATAAGAATATTTTGCTACTAGGTGAATATAAGAGATTCAAAAGAAAATTTTGTACTGGCCTAGATCCATTACAATGAATCCAATTTTCCACAAATTTGTAACAACATCGTCAGAAATGACATTCTTAAATCTATAGGAGCTGATGTGACAGTTAATTTAAAAGGGCTGTGAGATGAGGAGGGGTCCTGCAGACTTCCCATTTCTCCCCTCTTCAGGAGAAAGGGTGTGTTACTGATCCCACCAAGAGTTTGGGCAGCTCAAGTGGGATTTCCAGGCAGGAGCAATTGGGGTATCTGATGCAGGGAAAAGGAAAGGATCATTGTAGTAGAACTGAGCAGGCCAGAAGATGGCCAAGGAGCTAACCTACATCCAGGGCAAGCTTTCCATCTCCCTTTCAGATCCTAATGCATGTGACTGGCATTTGGGTAAAGATACTGGAGTGGTTTGCCATTTCCTCTTCCAGTTCACTTGACAAATGAGAAAACTGAGGCAGGCAGAATTAAGAGACTTGTTTAGCTGGAAAATGAATGGATGTCCATCAATTGGAGAATGGTTGGGTAAATTATGGTATATGAATGTTATGGAATATTATTGTTCTGTAAGAAATGACCAACAGGAGGAACACAGAGAGGCTTGGAGAGACTTACATCAACTGATGCTGAGTGAAACGAGCAGAACTAGGGGAACATTATATACTTCAACAATGATACTGTATGAGGATGTATTCTGATGGAAGCGGATATCTTCAACATAGAGAAGAGATAATCCAATTCCAATTGATCAATGATGGACAGAAGCAGCTACATCCAGAAAAGGAACACTGGGAAATGAGTGTAAACTGTGAGCATTGGTTTTTTTTTTGTTTTGATTTGTTTTGTTTCTCTTCCCAGATTATTTTTAGCTTCGGAACACAATCCTTCCTTTGCAACAACAAAAACAACAAAATTCGGTTCTGCACATATATATTGTACCAAGTATATACTATTAAGATATTTAATATGTATGGGAATGCCTGCCATCTAGGGGAGGGGGTGCAGGGAAGGAGGGGAAAAACTCAGAACAGAAGGGAGTCCAAGGGATAATGTTGTAAAAAAAATAAAATTTACCTATGCATATGTACTGTCAAAGAAAATGTTATAATTATAAAATTTAATAAAAAATTTTTTAAAAGAGACTTGTTTAGGATCATATTAAGTATCTAAGGTCTTATCTGAACTCAAATGATCTCTCCACTGAGGCACCAGGCACCTACCCCTTTGTTTTGCCTTTTTTTTAAACACTTCAGCTGAAGCATAATAGATTCTGCCCCATAAGTGTGTTTCTTGTAAATAGCATATTGTTAGATTCTGGTTTCTAGTCCATTCTGTTATCTAATTGCACTTTATTGGTTAGTTCATCCCATTCATATTTAGTTATGACCATTCACTGTGTATCTCCTTCCCTCTAATATTACTGTTTATTTTTCTCTTTTCATCTTGTCCCTCCCTCAAATGTGTTTTGCTTTGGACTACTACATCCCTTTATCCATTCTTCCTTTTGTCATTTTCTTCTTTTTACCTTTTCCCCCTTTCTCCTTCTACTTTTCAGTTGGGTAAGATAGATTTCTATACCCAACTGAGTTTGTGTGTGTGTGTGTGTGTGTGTGTGTGTGTGTGTGTGTGTGTGTGTGCATGTCTATTTGAGATCATCCCCACAATACTGACTCATATCCAAACCCTCTGTCTATTCAGACTTCTCCTAATTCCCCTAATAATGATAAAGTTTTTAGGAGTTATATGTATCATTTTCCCATTTAGAAATTTAAAGTTTAATCTCGAGTCCCTTAAGATTTTTCTTTCATATTTATTGAGTACTTTTCTTAATATTTCACATATCCACAGAGAAAAGGAATATCTGGCACATAAGGCTATTTACTGTTAATAATTCATTAAAGTCAGATCAATGAAACACTCTTATATTTAGGTCATTAACCAGGATATCACTTCTGTTTAAAGAATTTAGTATGAAGTGGTTTTCCTATGGGTTATAAATTCACTTTTCCACATCTGCTCCCTTCCCAACTCCTCCTACCCTGTGAGTTGATTCTCAAGTTGGTATTGGGGTAAATATAGCTAGAATTCAATATAATCATTAAACAAAGGCTTCTTATATGAGATGAGATATTCACCAAGATCTGAAGGAAGTCAGGAGGCAAAGATGAGAAGGGAGACAATTTCAAGTCTGGGGGAGTGGCAGCCAATGAAGATGCCAAAGTGACTGATAGAAGGAATAGCCAGAGTGGAGAACATAAGCTGTTAGAAGGCTGGAAGGCTAGGAGAGGACCAAGTTGTGAAGAACTTTGAATATGAAGAGACTTTATATTTGACCCCAGAGATAATATAATGACATGGTCAGCTTGAATTTTAGAAGATCACTTTGACGGTGGAGTTGAGAACTGGAGTGAAAAGAGATTTATGGCAGGGAAACAATTATAACAGGACAATTGGAAGGTAATGAGGACCTGTACCAGTGCCACAGTAGAGAAGGTTGTCTGTAGGAAAGATGTAATGAAGTTAAATTAAAAGGCTTTAGTAACACATTAGCTAAGGGATGAGAAGATAAGAATTAACACTCAGAAATGATACCTACATTTCAAGTCTGGGTAACTGGGATGATGGTCATACCCTAGACAACAAAGAAATTCAGAAGGGGACAGAATTTGAGAAAAGATAATGAGTTCTAATATTCAGCAAAAACTGTTGGGAAAAATGGAAAGTAGTCTGACAGAAACTAAGTATATACCAACAGCTCACAACACATATCAAGATAAGCTCAAAATGGCTATATGATTTAGATATAAAGGGTGACATCATAAGTAAATGAATGGAACATGAAAAAAATTGCCTGTCAGATCTATGAACAGAAGAAGAGTTCATGGCCAAATAAGAAAGAGAGATATGCACAGGAGGTAAAATGGCTAATTCTGATTATATAAAATTTAAAAGGATTTGAACAAACAAAACCAATGCAGCTAAAATTAGAAGGGAAGCAAGAAACAGAAAGGAAAATCTTCATAGAAGACTTCTTTGCTAAAGGTTTCCTTTCTAAAATACATAGGGAACTGAGCCAAATTTACATGAATGAGAGCCATACCCCACTTGATAAATTGTTAAATAGGTATATTTAAATAGGTAGTTTTCAGAAAAAGAAATCCAAGTTATAAATAGGTTTAAGAAAAAAGTACTCTACATCACTAATAATTAGAGAAATGCAAATTAAAACAACTCTGAGGTACTATCTCTACCCATCAGATTGGCTAAAATGACAAATGCCAAAGGGGTTGTAGGAAAAGGAACTGCATGTGAACTAATCTAATTATTCTGAAAAACCTCTTGGATTATGCCTCACAAACTATTAAACTATGCATACCCTATGACCTATTACCACTACTAGATTTATCCCCTGAAGAGATCAAAGAAGGAATAATAGGACCCATATATATAAGAATATAGTAGCTCTTTTGTGACAAAAAAAACAAACAAACATTGGAGGAATTGCTAAATAAGTTATAGCATTTGGTTTGTTGTCCTTCTTGAAGAGGACCAAAATGACATCACTATATTAAAGTCAAGAAACCGTATATCTGACTGTGGTTGATCAGACCAAGATGAGCTCCAAAGGCTTTACCACAGGTGGGGCACAAAGAGTCCATATGAACATTTGGAATGGATTCTCTAAATCTGCACATCCTGCATTTCTTTTGAGCTACTTCAATTCTGCTTTGTTCACAGAGTTCTAGACTTTCTCTGATGGGGTGATGGGGTCACCATGTTGGGTGATCCTATGTAAGTGTCTCCCATATAATGCAATTAATTCCAAAGTTCTTAAGAGAGATCTTGAGAGTATCCTTTGTATCACCTTTCCTGACCTTCATGTAAAAATTTGCATGTGTGAGTTCTCTGTAAAATAAGTCCTTTAGGCAAATGTATGTTTAGCATTCAAACAACATGGCCAGCCCAGTGGAGTTGTGCCCTCCGCAGTAAAATTGGAATGCTTGCCAGTTTAAATGGAGAAAGGACCTCAGTATCTGATACTTTATCATCCTGTTATGATCTTCAGAATCTTCCTAAGACAATTTAAATGGAAGCTATTCAGTTTCCTGGCATGGAGCTGGCACGCTGTCCAGGTTTCATAGGCATACAACAATGAGGTCAGCACAATGGCTTTGTAGACTTACAGTCTGGTAGTTAGTCTAATACACACTTTCCTTTGGAGTCTCCCAAACACTGAGCTAGCTCTGGCGATACATATGTCAGCCTCATTATCAATGTGAACAAACCAGGAAAGTATATTGCGCCAAGGTAAGTGAACTTCTCCACAACATTCAAAACCTCTCCATTTGTTGCAACTAATAGATCCATGAATGGTAGTGTGTTGGCTAATGGAATGCCTGTGTTTTCTTGGTGTTAACTATCAGACCAAAATTAGCACAAGCAGCAGAGAATTGGCCCATACTTTGTTCTAACTTAGCTTCAGAGGCTGTATTGAGTGCATAATCATGTGCAAACAAACAAAAAACCATGCACCAGCACTCCCTCCACTTTGATTTTGGCTCAAAGCCTTTTCAAGTTGAAAATTTTACCATCAGTGTGGTAGCTGACCTTTCTGTCGTGTCTGTCCTCACTGAAGGCACTTGGCAACATGGTTGAAAAAACTTTGTGAAAAATCACGGGAATAAGCTCACGGCCTTTTTTCATTCCACTAGTGACTGGGAAAGCACAAAAGCAACATCTACTATCTGGAATCCAGGCAAGCATGCCATCATGAAATTTATATACAAATACTGATGAACTTGGTGGGGCAAACAAATTTTGACGTAATTTTCCATAAGCTCTCAGTGACAGTATCTTTTTCAAAGGCTTTGCTCAGAACTCCTGAGTGTTTTTTTCCCCCCAGTTTGGCTTGTAATCTTTTAAATGTACTACATAGCAGAAGCCTGATTGATTATACTGATTATATCAGATATGTTGATTATAGTGTTTCCAATTGATATTATTTTCTTGTTGCAAATGTGTAACTCTTGTTTCCTTCTATTATAATATAAAGTTCATAAAAAGCTAGGTGGCACCAGGCCTGGAGTCAGGAAGATTCATCTCCCCGAGTTTAAACTGATCTCTGACACTTCCTAACTGTGTAATTCTGGGCAAGTCACTTCATTCTGTTTGCCTCAGTTTCCTCCTCTGCACAACGAGCTGCAGAAGAAAATGGCCAACCACTTCACTACCTTTGCCAGAAAAATCCCAAATGGGATTATAAAGAGTCAGACAGCACAGAAAACTACTGAACAACAACAATAACAGCAATAAGAAAATTGAAGTTCAATTTGTCAAAACAAAATTCATTATCTTTTTTCTTTAAATTCAATTTTATTTTCAGATCCAAATTCTTACACAATGTCCTACTTATTGAGAAAACAAACAAATCCATTACAAATATGTATAGCATGTAAAACAAATTCCTGAACTAGTCATGTCCAAAAAGAGAGGGAAAAAATATGCTTTAATCTGTACTGAGTCCATAGCTCCCTATCTGGAGGTAAACAGGCTGTTTCATCATGGGTCCTTTGGAATTGTGGTGAGTCACTGTGTTAATCAGAGTTCTCACTCTTTCAAAATTGATTAAAAATTGTTGTATAAACTATTCTCTCAATTTCACTTTGCAGCAGTCCAAACAAGTCTCTGATTTTTCTGAAACTATCTCCATCATTTCATAGCACACAATTTGGCAACAGTGGAGCAAAAAAAGGAGTGGGCAGGTTTAAGAGATTTGGTGTAGAGTATTGAATTCTTCATCTGGGTCAGAACATTCACAAACATCAAGACTACTTTAATGAAAATGATGGCAAATTTCAGAAGATGAAAAATGAGACCTACATAAAATTTACCAGCAGTACAGTTCATCCATTTCTAAGATGCTGGAGTAGGAGGGTGTGTTCAGGGAAAACTAGTTATCTCTGATGAGAGGGCTGCTTTCCATCTTTGGTATCTACCCTATTTACCTAACTCCATGCTCACCTGTGTGTGGCTCCAAGAAGCTATAGCATGCACAATGGCCACACTTCAGTAAACCAGCAGATGGGCTAAAACAGGCTGAAGATAACCAAGGGGTTCCAAATCTATCAGTGAGTTGGAGGGGGGTGACTACCCAAGCATGTGAAGACTTCCCTTGGTGAAATGGGGTTGATGAGAACAATTTGTTTTAAAGGCCATGAAGGCTGCTGAAGCTTGGTGATCCCAAAGATACCAAGGTCATCCACGCATCTTGAGCCATCACCAGTCACTCTGATTTTATCCCGCCACTGGACTGTGATAACTCCAGAAAAGAGTGAAGCTGACAACTTCATGCAGTTCTGCCTTACTTAAATCCAATTTATATATCAATCAAAAAACATCATCCACCTATTTTTACCCATCTCAAAGTCCTGTGGCAATAGGCAAGTGACAAAGCAGTAGGTGCAGATGCACGGGGAACCTAAGCCATGAGGTTGTCTTCTCACTGAAGGAAGCAGTGGGATTCAGCAGCCCCCTGGATATCTGAACAGCCTTTTGAAGACTGTTCACCTCCTGGGGTGAGGAAGGGGCTAAGAGGTGCCTTTAAAATTATCTACTTACCCAATCCTGGCCTGATTACTGCAGCAGGCAGGGATCCCACCCTGCCATCAACACACACACACACACACACACACACACACACACGTGCATGAATAAAAACTTCTGCAAAGATGATTCCGCTCATCGATACATGGGATATGTGCACACTTACAGACAACATGAAATCCAGTAGAAATAAAAGATTAACAGCTCTGGTTGCAAGTGAACTCAGCAGGTATTGCATCCAAATAAGAGCACTGACTGAAACAAAACTGGCAAATCAACACCAGCTTGCTGAAGTTGGAGGATGAAGTGACCACAGTGAAAGGGGGAGCTGGGAAGAGGGAATAAGTTTTGCAATCAAAACTAATCTATTCAACAAGTTCATAGGCCTACCAAAAAGAATGAATACGGACTCTTGACAATGTGACTGCTGCTTGCAGGAAAATGCTGCCCAACCATCTTCAGTGTCTAGACTCCCAGCATGATGAACCTTGATGAAGCCAAGGAAAAACTTTATCAAGACCTGCAGAGCCTTATCATCAATGTGCCAAAAGAGGCCAGGTTGTAATTCTAAATGACTTTAATGCTAAAATAAAATAGACTCTGACATGGCAGGAAGTCCTTGGGAGGAATAGAGCTGGAAACAGCAACAGCAAGGTCACTTACTATTGAAAACTTCATACATCTCACAACCTTATCATCAACACTGTTTCCATTTACCTAAACTCAATAAAACTTTGAGGATGCACTCTCCAAACAAACATCAGCATTTAATAGATCATGTCATTGTAAGGAGAAGAGACAGACAGGAGGTAAGAGTAATAAAGGTGATGTGTGGAGCAGAGAGATGCACTGATCATAGACATATCTTCTCCAAACTAAATATTCACATTCAACAACAAAAAAGGTAAAATGACTACCAGAAGCCTTAATGTCAATAGATTAGAATGAAAAATTTCTTGCTAGCTTTGAGGGAAAGTTGGGCCATGATTGCTAACAGCCAAACATAAAAAGAGTAAGCAACTTTTCAGAGATGTGGTGTTTAGTACTGCATTTACACATTTGGGTCAGAACACCCTGCAAGCATAAAGAAGGGTTTGATGAAAATGTTGGTGAAATTCAGAAGCTACTAAATGAAAAACAAGAATTCCAAAGGGTTGACCACCAGGATAGTTCATCTATCCCTAAGAAAGTAGCATTTAACTATATCAAAAACAAAGTACAAGTTCCTTTCAGAGAAATGCAGGATCTAGGCAGATGAAATTCAGTTTTATGCTGATAGTGACAATCCAAAGCACTTTTATGATGCTCCAAAAGCTATATATGGGCCAAAGTCATATGTGCACCTCAAATTCTCAGAGTTGATGGAACCACTTTGATTAGTGATAAGAAAATGATACTGAAGAGATGAACACTTCCATTTTGTTCTCAACAGACCATCATCAATCAATGCTGAAATCATTGACCGTTTTACTTCAGGTTTAATCAATTTTAGATCTAAATTTGCCAGCTGTGAGTTATGGGCAAATCATTTTTCTTTCTGAGCCCTAATTTCTTGATCTTTAAAAATGATTATAATAAAAAAGGAAAGTTCTTTAAGAGATATGCAATGGTCTATTGTTCTGATTTTCTTTATTTTATTTATTTATTTATTTTTTGCTGAGGCAATTGGGGTTAAGTGACTTGCTCAGGGTCACACTGCTGGGAATTATTAAGTATCTGAGGCTGGATTTAAACTCAGGTCCTCCTGATATCAGGGCTGGCATTCTATCCATTATGCCATCTAGCTGCCCTAGGAAATGTGTTTTTTAAAAAATGAATGTACATGTATAACCAGAAAAAAATTTATTTTTAAAAGCTATGCAAATATGTCATTACTATTTGAAACACAATAGAAGTTGATCAAAGATACAGGTCTGGTTTACAGAATACTAGTTCCCTCTACTTCTACTTTTTTTTTTTTTTTTTAAAGGAATATGTTAATCCCTCAAGATAGAATAATCATATATAGTGATAAGTAAAACTCAAAACAATCTAAATATCTGCCAAAATAAAGATATTGAAGAAATGTATTAGCAAGGGAAGATTACCCTAAAGTGAGTATTAGTTCTTACCCTCAGAAAATGAATTCTGGGCTTCAGATGGGAGATCGAAACAGTAAAGAAAGATTTAGTTCACAAGGAATAATTGTAATTAAATAATATAATTTCCCTTATGTTATTACTCTAGGTACAGCTAGTGTATGTACAGCTAGGTACAGAAGTGTATGATTAAAAATTATATTAAGTTATGAGCACTAACAGCTCTATTTTACCACCATCCTAAAGCTCTTTATAACTGTGAACTAGTCTATGTATAATTCTAAGTGGCATAACAAAAAATATTTAAGAAGAGTTATTATTTTTAAAATTACCTCCTCATTAAATAAAACAAAACTCTCAATACCTGGGATCATGTTGCATAAAACAAGCTTTTACAGCCTCCCAGTCAGATTGTGGACACTGGAACACAGGCCTGCTGATGGTCTGGACCCAACAGGGTCAGCAAGGAACTGAGTTGTCCAAAGTTTGGAGTTAGGGTGAACTACAGTTCTCTTATCTTTGGGAATGGCAAGCCTTGCCATCTTCTTACCCTATCTTCAATCCAACAGGGTAAAAAAAATTTGAAAGGCAACAAAAATTGTGGTCAGCTGGTGATGCAGTAGGTGGTGGGTAAAGAACACTGGCCCTGTAGTCAGGAAGACCTGAGTACAAATTCAGCCTCAGACACTTGACATTTACTGGCTGTGTAATCTTGAGAAAGTCACTTAACCATGGTTGCCTCACAAAAAAATCATTAACAAACAAAAGCACTAAAACATGAATACCAGTAATTGGAATATGTAATTCTCCCTTTATGTGAGTTTGTATTATTCAAATTCACCTCCCCTGAGGGAGAGTGATTTAGGGGAGTGGATAGAGCACTCCCTCAACAGGGCTCTAACTGTGGCAGGCATCAGTGGGGCTGTGCTTATACTGATCAAGGTTATCACAACACTTTCCAATCATTAATTCAGATTTGCTGCTTGATGCTGTCACTTTTTTTTTTCTTTTCATAATTTATGGATAAGTGAACTGAGGCACACCAAAGAAGTTTGTGAAAGTGACATGATAGTGAGCAGAAAATGAAATTCAAGTTTGGCGATTCTTATTCAACTATTCTTACTAGTGGCACTAAGCACTCTTTTATAAATGATAAATTTCTATTAAATCTGTCTTCTCTTTGAATAATTATAAAATGCACATTTGAAGTTACATGGAGATGATCATTCTGCTTTTAGCTCATGTTTCTTGGAGTCTTAAATTACAAAAATTATATGCATTTATTTCTACAAAGAAAATTCCCTTATCCAGTGACAACATCATGAAATAGAACAGATTTTCAAAAAAATTCATCTTGGATAGTAGATATTTAAATCCAGGATAAAGCACAGATTCTCCCTGAGAAGTCTAAATTCTAGAAAGTGTTTCTACTAAGAGCAATTGTTTACTTACTCCATCAGAATGTAGTCATGTTCACAACTGATGAAAATCTGACCCTACTAGGGCTATAGTAGACTGATATATCCCAGGTTGCCAGAAAGATAAGAATATGAGATGCTTATGCTCCTTTGGAGTCCTTCACCTGAGATTCTTGGGCTACCTAGCTAGAATGTCACCTTGCTATGCAGACAAAAATGTATCTTCTTATCAGAGCTTTCCATCAAGTGGCATTCTACTTGAGTCACTAGACTAGTGCTTGTCTTTCTCTATGACTCACCACTAGGACAGTTTCCTAGAAGGCCACTCCATGAAAGTGACCAGATAGTTACTATTACAAACCTGGACTGCACAAGTCCATCCTATGAAAAAGTATTTTAAGCATTTTATATATATATATATATATATATATATACATATATATATATATATATATATATATATATATATATATATATAGCATTCAATTTAACTTTTAACCTAGAGGTCATTGATATTTGATGTCATTTTAAAAAGACATATTGATTGGTCAAGTCTGAAATCAGCAGACAGGATGAAATGGAGTGCTATTTCAATATTAAAATAAATTAATGTATGTAATTAGTTTATATGTCCTTGCCCTGTCCAGGCTTTCCTCTCTGCATTCACCGGAATGAGATATTTAATGTGACGTGACCTCAGAGTTGATTATACAGAAAATAAAATGGTAAAGAAATACATCAAATGCTCCTACATTGAAATCAAGCACTCAAATCTTGACGTATGATGGTATAAAGGTTGTAGGGAAAGGTATCCGGCAGCCTCAGCAATACCAGCTGGTCCCTCTTCAAAATCTCCAGTTTTTTGATTTTGGAATCATCAGTTCTCCCAGCACCGGTCTTGTCTTCCTCTCTGGGCATCTTGCCTTTAGGACAATGCTGCCCATGGCTTCTACATTTCAAGTCACCCATCATTTGCTCTTGTCACTCTCATGGCAACTAGGATGACTGAATTCAAGATCAAAGGATGGAAAAGAGGAATCCAACCTGAGATACCACAGTATAAAGATTTAATTCCCTTTTTTCCTATTGCAGATTGTTTCCCTCTTGCAAGCTACAGTTTACCAAGACCCTTATGAGAGGTCAGGGGCGGTTCACCTCTGGAGTGTGTCAAGGTTATGGAAAACCACTCTGCCAGTCTCTTTCTTTCTCTTAATCATCCCCTTAGGCCCAGGGATAAACAATCCAGCAAAATGGGGAAGGGGGAAGAGGGAAGGAAACAGACCAGGGCAGAGGTGACTTTTTCTTTTAAACCAAATAATTTGGTCTGTTACTGGCTATGTGAATTTGACAAGACCCTATAGAGTCGTTCTTGCCTCAGAGCAGAGAGCAATATAGGCTGAATTTGTTGAGACAAAGCAATTTCTAGTGATGAAACAAGAAATCTGGGGATGGGTAGATCCAGGATGACATGGAAAGACAGAGATTGAGAGAAAGAATAACAGATCTAAAACTGCATTTTAAAAACAGGTTATATGATCATAAGTCAAAATTAACTGTGCACATCTTTTTTCCTCCCCACCCCCCAATGAAGAAGTCAGGATTCCCAATTGGGCAGAGATTTTTGTGTTTTACTTGGTACCATTTAACATTAAAAAAAAAAAAAAAGTTACCTAAAAAGCTTCACATAGTGGAAGTGGCACTTCAGTTCAATGTCACTTTATTATTATATCTATCCTGTGGGCAATAATCTATACCTTTCCCTTTCCCCCACTTTTCCTCATTTAAATCACAGATCAAGTCTTCAGCTTAAATCAACATCATAAATAAAATATTTTAGTTATTAATATTTTAAATGGTTTGCAATCCTTCCTTGCACTCCTTTCCTGTACTTCCACACAGTCTATAAAGCTGAAGCCAACATCTGTTCCTCTTCTCAGGGGATGCCAGAACAGATGTTTTATGTTTTAGAAATACAGACCACCACCCTTTTAATGAGAGGCCCAAACTTATGTTTCCTTAAGATTATGAGAAGCACCTAGAAGCACTTTGACTATTGCCAAGTCATTCACCTTAAGGTGACAATAATTGATTCCAACAGTATGCCAAAGAATGTGGTGGTATTCCCATTTTTAAAAGGGTGGGGTGGGAAGAAAAGTTACTTGATCAGTTCTTCCTCTTTTGCCCATAAGTTTTAACTGCCCGTCCGTCCTGTGATATCAACTTGCTTTGTGAGTCATCTAAAAGCAGTTCTTTTGAGGACTTCCTGATAAAGTATCTGAGACCCTCATAGGATTCACTTGTAGGTCATATGCAGAAATCTGCTTCATAAACCTATTTTAGGAAGAACTCCTTTGCTCATATGGTCAAAAAGGTGAACATTTACATGTGGAAATTAACAAAATTAACAAATACTTTATTGCTAAAATGTTGATGTTGTTTATAAACACAAAACAGCTTATCAACAGTTACACCTTTTCAAAAGCTCCTAAATTGTTACATTGATATTTCATCCCAACAGCCAGTTTGGGACTGTGTTCAGTACTAAGCAACACCTCTTCTCCCCTCACTCTTCATATTACTGCTCTGCTTGGGGAAATTAATAATTAATGATCCAATGTAGTCTGGGAACAGTATTTAACAATATAATTCATTTGCTATTAAGCAGTACATGCAATACTAACTCAGCATCCTCAAGGCTGCTTAAAAGGAGATCTCTAGAAAGCATACAGTAACTCTATTTAGTCCTGAGATGAGTCCACCAAAGTTTTGTCCCTGCCAATTGATGCCCAAAGTCCAGCCTCTTAGGCTCAAGCGATTATAAAGGGTAAAATCCTTCAAGTTTAGTTATAAAAATGACTTATTTCACCTCATGGAATAGCTTACACTTAGCAGATGCTCAGTAAGAATTTATTAAATGAAAGAACCATCCTTGCCTTTTAGACACGACTTTCTTAATTACCATGAAATGGCAGTGACCACTGATAAGAAAGCAAATTGAGCCAGATGTGATCTGCTCACCCAGAATGAGAAACTTCCAGATCCAAATTATACTAAAAGAAAAAAATTTGATTAGAACCTGATAAATCCTTTCTTCTTCCTGGCTGCCCACAATAACTTTTATGCATTTCTAGTTGCCCATTAAACCATGAATTTATTTTCTAACATTAAAAAAGAGTTAGTAGGTCTCTGACAACAAGAAGGGAGGAGCTAGGGGCAATCAAATTCATTGTGTAAATACAGAGAAGACTTGACTTCCAAGGCTGCAAAACCAAAAAAGGCAAATTTAGGGGAATAATAACTACTCAAGGATTTGTGATTTCTCCATGTTGTAGTGACTATTGTCTCTATTACTGTGAAAAGAATAAAAATTCCTATTCTGGTGATAAAACTCTGAATTGTATATACAGTTTATTGCCTTATAATTGAGGCCACCAAGCTTGGTAGGTATTACCAGAAGTTGGGCTTTGCTAGCACAGACTTTAAGAAAGTAAATCACTCCATGCCATGAAGCATCAGAGCAGGCATGATGATCCCCAAATGACTACTCTATTTCTGGCTCATATTTAACAGTTCTGAAAGTACTTCTTTGCTCCTTTTGACAATGAAGAAGAAAACCTGAAACTGGTAGAGGCCAGTGAGGTTGGTTGAGAATCCAGCAAAGATTCTAGAATGGAATATAGCAAAAATGGCAGAGACTACCTAAAAAAATGAAGTGATGCAACATGACTAATGTGGAAATGTGATTAATATGATTTTATGTGTATAACCTATATCAGATTTCTTGCTATCTTGGGGAGGAAAGAGAGGAGGAAGAAAATTTGGAACTTAAAATCTTCTGAAAGTGAATGCTGAAAACTCTTTACATGTAACTGAAAAAAATACTATTACATATATACACATATATAATAGTATATAGTATACAGCATATATTTACTAATCCCTCTTCCTCCACTCTCATGCAGTTAGTCACTAAGTCTAGTGAATTTTCCCCCATCCCTTGAATAGACATACACAATAATTATATATTAAGTTGGGGGGGGGGAAGAGAAAGAAAATAAAGTGGTGATCACAAAGAGACTCATTCAACCCCAAACATGTCATTGCTGGACTAATCTTACTGTCTTTCTTGGACAAGGCTACTAAATTGGCATGCAGAATTCACCTAGATTTGTAGTGAAGTATTTGATTAATTAATCAAGCTAACAAACAACCAACAAGCATTTATCAGGTGGCTATTCTCTGGCAGGTCCTGTGGCATGGTCCATACTTTCAAGGAGCCTACCTTTTATTGGGGAGACAACATGTAAATAAGCAAGCATACACAACACACATTCAAAATAATTTTGAGGATCTGAATTGGGGCAGGAGTGCATTGCAAACTGGGTATAGGGGATCAAGTTTCATGGTAAATAAAGGACTCCATGAGCTGCTGCTTAGAATAGATGAGGAAGGAGGGTATTCCAGATACAGAAATGGAAGTCACATGTGAAGAACATGAAAAAGTCAAGTTGCCTGGATTAGAGAGTATACAAAGTGGAGGAAAGCATAATGAAGTTGGAAAGATAGGCAAGGCCAGGTTGTAAAGGGATTTATTTATATTTGCTACTACAAGGAACAGGGAACCACTGGATTTCCTGAGTAGAAAAGTGACTGGTTCAGATCTGTAATTTAGGAAGACTACTTATGGAAGTGAGATCAGAGAAAAGAAGATCAAATGGGAGGCTACTGTGACAGTCCTGGTGAGAAATGATGGGACCCTGGATTATGGTGGGACAATGTGAGAAGGAGCCAGATTCAAGTGTGCGTGTGTGTGAAGGGAATGGGGGAGAATTCACTAGACTTGGTGACTAACTCCATGAGAGTGGAGGGAGAAGGAAGGCAAACCCCAGTGACTGAAGGCATGATTTGTGTCTTGACCAGAAATAAAAATGAGAAAGGGATAGGAACTGGGGAGAAAGGGATTGTAGTGGTGGTTGAGATACTTAGGGAATATCCAGTTTAAAATGACCAAGAGGTAGTTGGTGATGCAGAGTTGAAGCTCAAAAGAAAAGCAGGGTTGGGTAACCAGAATTGGGAACAATCTGTACAGAGATGATTATTGAACTCATGAGAATTGATCTAACAGTGAAGTTTGGAATGAAAAAGACAGTTCTGGATACAAAACTCTGAAGTGGATCCACATATAGGGTGCAGAATGTAAAACTAAGGAGTCACACACAAATAGAAAGTGAAAACCAGAGAGACCAGTGCCATAAAAACCAAAGGAGGAATGAATGTCTAATGCATGATTCAGCAAGCTCAAGAACAAAGAAGCTGAGAACAACCTGGATGGGAAATGGGATAGAGACTCAATTAGGAAAGGAATAGAAGGATTATCTTGCTACCATGGGATCCAGTTGAGATTAGATACCATATATTAGTAGCTGACAGTCTGGCACCATTCAGAAGCAGTTAAGAATGAGCAGAAAAGGCAGATGGCGGGGATAAAATAAGTATTGGGGCTTAGTAAGGCATAAGAGGTAACAGAACAAAAGGATAAGGGGTCCTAACATAAATGTCAATATAATTATAAATATATTGGTTAATTATAAGATCACAGTTGGGAAGGAAGGAAACTAAAGCCAAAACACAGATGATGGCCTGGGAGAGTATTGAAGAATAAAAGAACCAAAGGCCATGGAGGATAAAGAATAAGATCTAGAAGTGAGGTGCAAGTTATCTGGAAGCAGTTTTCCTTAAATAAAGGTCTTCCCTCTGAGGGTAAATAGCCACTTACTGTGTATACTGTTCAAATACTGGTTACAACAGATGGCTGCTGGCTGGTCTCTTTCACTTCTAAACCTCTGATATCCAGTAAGGGAAGCAGAATGAGTATTAGCATCCTCATCAAATAACCAAAGAAATAGAAGTCCATCACAGTTAAGGATTTGTCCAAGGTTCCAAAGCTACTCAGCCACTGAAAGAAAACTCAAATTATGTAATGTTGAATCCTACTTTAAAAAAAAAAACATTGTAATGCTATATGTTTTGATGCTTCCTATTATTAATACATTAATATAGAGGAGTAGACATGGGACCTAATTCTGGAAGGCTAACAATGTACCATAGAATTATCCATAAAAATCACATCCCAGTGAGACTATTAATAATCTTGTTCAATCTATAGTTACAGCAAAAAGATTTGTATAAGTCTACAACTGAAGGCTCATTTAAAAAACTACTATGTGGTAAAGGATAGCTGTTCTGAGATAAATTGTTCCTTTTTAAAGTAGAAAATCATTTATTCTCTAGTTCTCTTGTATACTTGGTATCTGACAGAAAGGTGGCAAATATTTCAAATGAAACCTTCCTAAGTATCCTCACTAAAAATAATAATCATAATCAACTTGTCAATTTTAGACAATGCTATTTAATTTGATTTTATTTATTTCCTTACAGATGGTTTATTCATCATTTTTAAGAGACTCAGTTATCAATGTTGACAGTGAAGTAAAGAGATCAGTAATGGTAACATATTTTTTCTAATCATGTTGGGAATCTTTCAGAAGTCATTATTTCCTTTCAAAAATGTTTTAGATGGATGAGGAAAAAAGATGCATACAAATAATTCTTGCAAGCTACCTATATACACAACTAACAGTGCACCAAAAGAGAAGCCGGAAAAAATCCAGAGATTCTATATTAAAATAGTTCTGATTTACAAGCTTATAATAAAACCTTTCTAAAGAATTGATTTGTTCTTTAGCTACCATATAGAGATGGATAACAAAAAAGATAATTAAATGCAATTAAAACAACTTTCATGTGACACATCAAAACAAGCTACTGATGCTGAAAAAATAGGAAATGAATGGAGGAAAGATCATAGATAATAGCAATAATGAAAAATTCTAACTGAAGTTAAACCAATGTAAATAGCTTGCCATAAATGCCTTAAAAAAGCACCTCAGTCAACAACCAGTTGACTAAACTTGCTGAAAGGAAAAATATGGCAGCCAAAGGCAACATTGGTTTCAATACGAATTCATTTGTAAACTCTATTGGAGAAGGATTAGAAGATTATGAGGAATATCACCACATAAAACAAAAAGAGACATTCGAAAGAAAAAACTCTTTAAGGAAAGTTTGGGAAGAAACCCAATTAAGACAGTCACCCCAAGGGCAATATAAAGATGAAATGGGAAGTAGGCCTAAATTGATAAATATACTCAAAAAGCTTTTTTTTATAACAAATTATTTTTACCATTAAGGATGATGAGAACTTTCCTCAAGGATTCTAACTTTATATTTTCAGATGTGCTTAAAGAAGAAATGGAAGTGGCACAGAGGAAGACAAATAAAGGAAACAGCTGGATAAAACCAAGTATACCCAAACGAAAAGTAAATATAGGGGGCTACACTTTCAAAGATACGGACCCATTAATCTCCCTCCTCCTCTACACACACATTTAGGTAATTATTTTAAAATCTGAAAACTCAAGCACAGTCCAACACAACAAATTTGGCTGTATTAGAAACTGCATGTTTCTTACTACATTTATTACATGGTGATTCTCTTATTACCAGAATCAAATCTAAAGTCATTTCTTCTCTGACAAGAGGACAATGGCAATTTTTATCACTGTATTAAATGTTCAGCTAGATGTGTTCACTTTGCATCAGTTGAAAGGCTGCCTCAGTTTCTTCTGAAGCCACACTACCCATGTTTCATTTTCGACTGTACAATATTCCATTACCTTATAATACTACAATTTATTTAGCTATTTCCTGATAGGAGAATTAGCCTTAGTTTTTAATTTTTGGTGACCATGAAATGACCTTGTTATAAATGTATTTATATTCAGAGGTCCTTTTCTACTAAACCTGGTTAGAGCAATTCATAGCTCCACCAGCAGTGTATTAGCATACAAATCCTCTGACATTTGTCATTCGCCTCTTTTGTCATCTTTTTGTCATCTAAGCTAGAACCTCAAAGTGGCTTTAATTTGCATTCCCCTAATTATTAGTGGTTTAGAACATTTTTTAATGTGGTTATTGATATCCTGGATTCCCTTCCTTTGAAAACTTCTCATTTGTATACTTCGACCATTCATCTGTTGGGAAATGGCTTTTAGTCTTATAAATTGGAATCAATCTCTTATATATCTTAGGTATGAGACTTATCAATGAAACTTAATGCCAAAGATTTTTTCCTGGTTATCTACTCCCTTCTAATTTTAGTATATTGCATTTTTTTTGTACAAAATGTTTTAATTTTTGATCATCAAAATTTTCCATTTTATCTTGTGTGATCCTCTCTCTTGTTTGATGGTGAATTCTTATCCTATCCATACATTTGAAAGGTAATCCATTCCTTGCTTCTTTATTTTTTAAAGATGTAACTTTTTATATCTAGAGGTCAAACATCCATCTGGAGTTTATCCTGGTAAGGTTGAGGGATGCTAGTCTAACCTAGTTTCTGCCAGCAATTTTTGTCTATTGGTGAGTTTTTCCCCCTGTAATTGGGTCTTTGTATTATTTATCATATACTATGCTACTATGCTTATGTGTTGTAATAAAATAATATTTCACTAATTGAACTCTTTTTAAAACAATATCAAATTTTAATGTTTTAATGATAACTGCTTTTATAGTACAGTTTGAGATTAGTATTGATAGGCCTCCTTCTCCCTTTTTTTCATTACTACCCTTGAGATTCTTGATCTTATGTTGTTTCAAATAAATTTTGTTACTATTTTTTCCTAGCTCTACAAAATATTCCTTTTAGAGGATAGTACAGCAAGGAATAAGTAAATTAAAATTATACTATCATTTTTATTATATTATAGGCTTGACCAACTCATGAGTAATGTTTCTCCAATTATTTAGATGTCTTTATTTCTGCTAAGTATTTTATAATTGGATTCATATAATTCCATCGATGATCAAGAAGGGAAGATAGTTATACAGGAAAAAAAATCTCAAGACTGCATTATTATCCTCAAAAGATGATCAAGAAAACATCAATAACTAGTTACCCATATGTATAATTTAGCTTAAATTCTTAGGTGAATTATTTGGATGTGTTTCAAGGGCATTCTTCTTGAGGATATGAGAAAAGAATAGGAAAAGTGTTATACGTGATACTTGATTATGGACAATATTTCTCCCAACACAATTGTAGAGAATACAATATTTAAGTAAATGCCAAGATGCAAATTTTCCTAAAGCACTGTCTAGCAATAGCACCCTTCTACTCAATAAACTCCAGTGATTCTCTCATCACCAGAATCAAATCTAAAGGCATTATAGAGCATGAGGACAAAAACAAAAGAGTCACACAGACTGGCAGGTAGAGATCAGTCGCAGTCTACATTTGTGATAGGAATACCTGTGTCCATGAGACCCACTGGCATTTTTGAATCTCAAGAAAATCAATACTACTGCAAGCAGGAGGAGTGATCTGTCCTAACCACTTCCATTTCTCCAGTAAATATACAACTGAATTATGGGAAATAGTAACAAAAACATGCATGCTGAGGAAAGAGGAAGCACTGCATTTCCACTTTAACTGTGGGCATTTTTCATTTGTACTTTTCATTCAGGAATGTGAGATTTTTGCTTAACATCAGGCCTGGTTCTGGAAAAGGAATTAAGGACAAAAAAAGGAAGGACCACAATGGCAGTTTCTCATTTCCAGAGAAGGTATTTATAGGGGTGGCTGCCATTGTAAGTCATATAGTCAAGCCTAATTCTTTGCAGTGCCTGGCATTGGAGGCTTGATCAGCCTTTTAGTTTGCACAATAAATGAATGAGCTTTTCCAGGAGGTAGTTTTGCAAAGCCAAGGAGTGTGGGGATGCCCCTAAGAGCAGTACCTTAAAAAAGAACCAAATTACTTAGTCTCTAAAAAAAGACACCACGTTTCCTGACAGCTTCTACATTATTTGGATTATCCTTTCAAAGCAGACAGGAGAGTTATGTATTTATGTCCTAATGAAAACCATGGGAAAAAGGGGAAAACACACTCCACACACAAAAATATGAGGAAAAAAGGGGGATTTAGGAATGCACAATTCAGAGACAAAGAATACTTCACTGCCATGGAGGTAGCAACAATAGTCTAAAAGGGGAGGGGGACTTCTTTGTATGTCAAAGAAGTGCCAGGAAGCAAAGTCCAAAAGTACCCCTACAGTGCCCAGCTGGGGAGGGAGGATTATTCTGTGCGCCCCCTAGTGGTTATATCTGGCAGGTCCCAAAAGAGACAGCAGCTTGGCTACTCTGGATAGGGCCAGCAAATCAGACCCTGCCTTTTTCAACCTTCAGGTTGGCTGTGTGCAGTTGTGGGCAATCAGGTCCAAAAGCTGGCCCATCCCTCTCCTTGCCCAGGACCCGCCTGTCTTGTTCTCATGCTCCCCTGCTTCCATGCACAGCTACCTCTGACCCTCTGGAGACTTCCAAAGTTCTGAGTGTCAATGCTGGACCTTGCACATGGCCAATAATGAATCAATGTTCATTTGATTGAGTGGAAGGATTTTTTTCAACTAAATGCTAGGGGATCACGGCTACTGGCCCTTCTGTTGGCTGTGGAGAAACATCCTGGGGGTAATCACCATGAAGCGGCACCGTACAATTATACCCTGCTTCTCTCATCTCTCCAGGTCCCTCATGGAGCGGCTGAGACCTTATGGATGACTAAAGGAGAACCCGGCCACAACGAGGCTTTTGGTCAGTTTTTCTTCTCAAGCCACTGATGGCTCAGGTGGGCACCAGGCTGCCAGTCCCTCCTCCATGGCACCTCTGGGGCTGTCATTTCACAATGACCTTGTCTTAGTGACAGCAGTAATCTGCATTTATTCCCTATTTAGAGTACCACGGCCAGGATTGTCAATATGTTTTTTAAAAGGAAGACTGCATAGGGTCTAGAAAAAAACCCCACAACTTTAATGGATGAAAAATATGTTCAATCAAGAAAACCTAAAAGAGCCCTGTCAGAAGAAGAGAAGGGCTGATTAGTGTCTTCCAATTAGACAGACTTTACAAGAAAAGAGCAGTTACTCTATGATCACGAAGGAACAAATAAGAAGGTTTAAATAAAAACAGCAGAGAAGTTGATTGGGTGTGTAAAACAACAGCAGAAGGACACTAGAGTGACATCCTAGCCTGAGGTCCAGATTCTTGGTTCTGCCAGCTGTGGAACAATGGACAAGTCACTTATTGTCCCTCAACTTCATTATCTTCATCTGTAAAACAGGGAAAACAATATTTACATGACTTACCTCTTAAGAGTTACAGGAAAGTACCCAGAAAACCTGAAGGTCAGAGCCCATATATACAAAAATATTTATAGCAGCTTATTGTGATGGCAAAGAATTGGAAACTAAGGGGCTGCCTATGAAGCAGGGAATGGCTGACCAAGTTGTGGTGTATGAATGTGATGCACTGTATTCTAGCAAATGATGAAGAGGATGGTTTCAGGAAGACCTCTATGAACTGATATAACTCTGATCAACACAATGACCAACCACAGTTCCAGACAACTCAGGATGAAACATGCAATTGCCCACCTTCCTCACAGATGAAGTCAGAGTACTCAGTGATACATATTTTTTAATATGGCCAATGTAGTAATTTGTTTTGCTTGACTAAACATGTTTGTAATTAGGGATTTGTTTTTCTTGCTGTCTAAATTTGGGGAGGCGGGAATGTAGAGAGAGAATTCAGATCTGAATTTTTTTTTTTTAAACAACCCTTAAGGTCATATATATAAATGTGAGCTATCATTTCCCAAACAAAAACAAAAACCCTTCATAACAAAAAGGACAAAAAAGGTTATCCAGTTCTCCGCTTACTAAGACACTGTTTCCCTATAGAATCTTTTAGATAGGCTTAGGCATTCTGCCTAAAATGGGAATGTGAAATAAAAAAGAACTAAAGTCTCTATGATTCCATTATCGAATAAACAACTGAACATAAAGAAGAACTTTAAAAGCCTACTTTTTCTAATACTCAACCCAATCCTTAAATTGAAGTTAGGATATAATGTAGGGAGAAAATTGTTATGATTAAAATGTTTGCCATCTAAATTCCGTGCCTTTGTCTCCTGCTATAATTCACTTTTTTATTTAAAAAAAAAAAAAAAAAAAAAAAAAGTTACAGTCTTTGGGTTGGTTAGATAGATTTACATCAAAATAGACAGATAAAAATTCTTATCTCTTTCTACTCTATCTTATCTCAGCCCAGGATAGGATATAGGCTATTAACTGGAAAGCAGGAAAGATGTAAATGAATAATAGGGTTTTCAGCCATTTATCTATTCACCAAAGTAAGTCATTATCTATCACTTGCTTTGAAATTCAGTCAGTTGGTCCAATTTGATTTCCATTCTCTGAGAAATTTCAAAAAACAGCCAGAATTTGAACAGCATAAAGAAAGAGGTCTGCAAGAAATGAACACATGAAAGTAGTAACTACTTTCTCTTTAAAAATTCCTTTCAATTTAAGATTTAAGAAATAAGTGTCACTTTATTAAAATTAAGAGATTGTTAATATAATGTCTTCTTTATTACCTAAAATTGACTTCCTTATGTAATGAAACATTCACTGGTTGCCACTGAAATCCCTATAACTAATTATATCTGAAGGCTGGTAAGGTGAGTCCAACATGCTTAGTCAAACATTATTACTTCAATTTTGGTTTACTAGGATCCTGAATAAGCCCTGGAGAAAGCTGGTACTCAAGTCTTTGAAGCAGTCAAAGTCACAGAATTAATGTTGAGCACACTATATGGTTATAAGGGGTATCTAGCTGGAAATTAAGAAGTTCCTTTGCCTTCAGTTAAACCAGCCAGACTGAAAGTACAATGGGACTCAATCAGGGGATTTTCTCATCAATATGGTAAGATGGGGTGGGTGGATGCTCAAAGTCATCTTAGACAATAAGGAGATAACCAGAGATGTCATTACATCTTTCTGTATTCTCCTATTGCCTTTTTTTTTTTTTTTTTTTTTTAAATCTTAAAACTGATTAGTATTTTTGTAAAAACATGCTACTCATCTTATATGGGGGGGTGGGAATTCAATGTGCTTTAAAAATTTTTATTTTCCTAAATTACACATACTTTTGTTTTGTTTTGACATATTTCCTTATGGATCATCAAGAGAGAAAAATCAAAACAAAAGGGAAAAACCACGAAAGGGGGGGAAAAAAAGTCAATGTATTTTTAAAGCTTGGATGGGCTATATCTTAGACATACAGATGAACTAATCAGATTTCTTAAGTCCAAAGAACAAACTGCCCATTTGGGAAGTGATATATTAACCACTATGTAAGAGCTGCCCAAAGATGCCAAGCTAAGTGACAAGTTAGTCTAGCCTGGAGAATATGAAGGAGAGGCACAGAAGGCTTACAGAGTAGTGGTCTTTTTTGATTAGGTTTTTGATAACCTACGATGATAATAATATATACATTTACTTATTTATGTTATAAAAATGTACTATGGCAAAAAATTGACATTTTAAATGATGAGATAAATATAAAATATTTGATCCTAGGGTCAAATGAGTGCTAGTGGAGGGTTCTGACAGTCTAACTAGTATGTACTTCAGGAAAATCATTTTGGCAACTGAGAGGATGGACTGGAATGGGGAAGAGATTTGAAAGAAGCAGCCCAATGAAGAGGCTCTTGCAATAGTCCAGGTGGGCTTACACTGGGAGGATGGCCATGTGGATAAAGAGAAGGGGTTGGGTGGGAGAGATGCTGTAGAGGTGGAAATGTCATGTTTGGGCTTTGTAGGATGAAGGAGAAGGAAAACTAAAGGAAGGGCTAGCCTGCATACCTGAGTGTTTGGAAGAAAGGTGGCATACCTCCAACAGAAATAACAAAGTTCCGGAGAGGGATGGATGCAGGGGGAAAAGATAATATATTAGCAACCACCCACATCTGCTGATCTGGTTCTACTCTCCCTCCCAGAAAATGGAAATGTGAGAGGGGGGTGTTTCCTTATTGGCCTCCACCCCTGGAATGCAGAGACCTAATAAGGCCTGATAAGGCCATGTGGACACAGGAGTGAGAGGAGCTTCATTATAAGCTCCCAGGGGCTCATCACTGGGGCAGCCACAGAGGAAATCAGCTGTAGGACAGAAAAAAGTAGAGGGATTCTAAAAAGGGAGGGGGAGTTGTATGGGGCAGGCCACACCCACAATTAGTTGGGGGAAGAAAGAAGAGTAGAATGAACAATATATCTAACTGCGATTTGTATCGTTTGCTGCTTTTGTTGTAAATGTTATAAATGCTCACATTAAACATTTAACAATCTGCTTTCCTGAGCACACACTGGAATGTGCTCCCACCTTCCCACCTTCCCACCTTCATCATCCCACCTTCCAAGGAATCATATATTCCCTGGGCTCATTCCACAGCTTCTATCACTGATCTAGAGGATACTTTTCCACAGAAGTACAAAGGATCTTTTTTTTTTTTTTTTTTTTTTAATTATCCAAGGCTATTTCAGTGACTCTCTCTCCCTCTTCCCCCTCTAGACTAGTATTCCTACAGAAACAAACTGTACTCTAGGTTTTCTTGACTGTTCTTGGTTCTAATAAAGACACTGAGAATTAATAATATCACATTTGTAACGATTATTGCTAGGTACCAGTTACTTTAAGCAAAAGTCCTACCCAAAGGGCTCCAAAGGCAAACTGGGATTTCCTAAGATTTAGAGAAATTTAATTATACTTCAGAAGCTAACAAACTGCCTTTGGACTCAGAGATGGCACTCTAAGAGGCAAACTTTTCCCTGGTTGTTTGTGGCTTACTCCCAATGTGTATATTCTGATTCAGAAATATCTGCCTTTTTTCCTTACTGGCCTTAGTTATCAGCCTTTTTAAAGAATGCCATTTTACCAAGTCCACTGAAGCAGTAATTATGGATATTCCTCTTTTGTAAAGCCAAGCTAACCTAAGCAATTAAGACTAAACGAGAACTAGAAAGGAAGAAAATTGGTTTCTATGGAAACTCATTCTTCATTATGCTAGAAAATGTAATGAGCATACTCACCTTCTGGGCTGGGACCGGCATTCCTCCTCCCCGCTGTCTGCCTCCTGTATGAACAGGAAAAGAAAAAACAAAAAAACAAAAAAAAAACAATTACAAATCCTAAAATCTTTATCAACAGAATCTCTATGATGCAACTTTGCCCGCTTTACAATGGGAGAATCTTTCATTTGCTACTAGGTATTTGGCATTAGGATAGAATCTGTATACTTGCCTCCATGTAGCTCTCTGGCTCCAGGAAGCCTGATTTTAACTTGCCCAGAGGGAGAACCCTGGCACTTGGACTGATTTTTGGAAGGAAAACCCTACCAACAATCCACAAATAAATCTGATAGTCACAAGACCAAAAAAACCTCAAGGTAATCCTTGAGGCATCCAAAGGCAAATGTCATGTTGCATTAGGTGTAAAATGTACAAGTGTGGCCAGGTGGATTATAAACAGGGCTACATCTTCATGAGTACTTCTTGTCTCTTTCAAACACACTTAAAGGTTAAATATCATGGTAAGGATTCTCAGAGAAATTTTCCAACTTTCCCCCACTTACATTTCCCAGGTCAAGCTGAGGTAATTATATATTAAGATCCTATAGAGATTCCTTATAGAAAAACAAGGAAACATGGGAAAAGGCCTAAGAAACACAGACTGTCAGTTTAATGGTAACAATGCAGGATTCCTCCTATTAAATATGTTCCTGTCATATCTTGTGCTGGAGGGGCAGACTACGTAAGAACAGAAGTAAGGAACAGGAAAAAAAGAACTTCAGACATCCTGTATGCTGTCTACCAATGAACTATGGATATTTCGTTTCTGGAACCATGCCAGAGCGCTTTTCTAGCCTTCCTCCCCCTCTCACGGATCACTGAGGCCAGTTCTATCACATTCATTCCCACGCTATTTTCATTATTGTCTGCAGGCAATACCTGAGTAGAGAACAGGAATGATCTTGTCTGTCTCCTCCCATGGAAAGAAGGATACCAAAAAGATCCCACTCCCAGAGAGGAATGAAGCCTAAGCAGAGAAAGTCACCTCTCATTAGCTCTTTGGTCCACAATGAACATTTTACAACCTAAATCAGTATTTATAGGAGCTGAAAAGGGCACTGTTAAATGGAAAATAATTCCAGAGCTACTAACAGAATTTAAAGAGTTTTGAAAGAAAGAAAATAAAATAGAAATGTCAGGTTTTTCTATCCAAGGGAACTATAATAATCAAAAATTATGTCTTGAAATCGCCAGTAACAAATAATGTTGCATTATAGGTTATAAGTAGTTAAAAAGTCTCAAATTTTGAAGGTCTCTCACCCTTTCCACTTCACCTCTCCATCCTAAAGTAAGCAGTCCAAAAAAATATTAAATCATTTTATTTGAAATTCTTGGATGAATGTGCCCTGAAAACAGAATTGTGATTCTTAAAATGTGGGGAGCAGAAAGTAACGATGGAAGGATGTGCCACTGAGTGGGACAAATAACTTTGCCTTGGCACCCTTTGAACCTGACATTTCTCACTCCTGATCCCAACCCACTGGGTCAAAGGACTTTTTCCTTTCATCTCCTTGCACCTCCTATGTTTTAAAGTGGTATTAAGGAAGGAAAAACTTCCTCTGATATAAAGGCAAAGAAATTATCAGTTCAGTTTTTCCTACACAGGATCCCAAAAATCTATTCTCAGATGAAGTGTTAGAATGTCCAGCCAAGGAAATGTATTAAGTGCCTTCAGAGCCAATTTATTTTGGATGCAGAGTACTGAAGGATACAAAAGAGCTGGCCTTGAGTAGGGAAGCACCTAAACAGAATGAAAAAAAAAATTACCAGTTAGGTTTTCTTCTGACAAATCTCAGAGAAACAACAATGCTTACCCAATGAAGGCAGACATCAGGTGGTGCAGTTCTCTGGATTTCTAAGGTGATAGCTTAAGGCATTTGGCCTCCAGCCGCCAATTTCTCATACCTACCACACCTGACAAGTGTAGACAACTAATGTGTAACCACCCACTTTGTCAGGTAACTGTGTATTCAGTGACTTGAAAGAAAAAACAGCCAACATGGCCTGAACACTCCAAATCCTAATGACCAATGAAGAAATGTTTTGTGGTGGATTGCTCTTATGAAGCAAAGATATAGTATGAAGGCCAGATGCCAGACAGCAGTTAATTACTCTTATGACCCATCAAGTAGCAAATAAACTTTGAAGATGTCTGTGATAGGAAAAAGCAAAGAGCCAAGTGGAAGAGACAAAACAGGTAAGACTTATGCTTGGAAGGCTACGGTTCCACAGGCCAAAAAGACTAGATATCACATTTTGTTTCTATGTTTCTTAGGCATTTCTTTATCATATAGAAATGTGTGCATAAGTATTCCATACCTTGATTTGAACTTTACAAGGCAGGAAATCCAAGTTAGTAGCCCACAAATTCTAAAGTTTTAATTCCTACTATTTCATCACTGTCTGATCTTTATAATGGCCTGGGCCCTTAAAACCTTAAAACATGCTTCCTCTGCATACAGCCAGTGCTAAAAAAAAAAAAAAAAAAAAAAAGTTTCCTGTTTATCTGAATTGCAAGACAAGATTCACTCATCTTAAGAGTGAATCTGTAAGCTCTTCACTCATCATAGAGCAGAATATAATTCTAGTGTTGGCAGCATTTGGGGCCTAGATCACAAAGCTTTAAAATGAATGTTTCCAGCCTTATTTTTTATTGCTTCTCTTTAAGAAGCCCACAATTTGGTTATATTGAAATGCTCATGTGCCTCATACTAACCTGGCACTCTCTCACCCAGTTCCCTTTTCTTGTCTTTTCTAGCTCTATCTTCTCACCTAACTGGGGTCCAAGGTCACCACTTGTAGCTTCGGGTGCTCAGGAATAGGTGCTAGCTAAGTAAAAGCTGAAATTGAAGCTTGGGGAAGCAGAAGTTTCTTAGCCTTTGCATGAAGAGCAATGATTAAAGATGCTGTAGCTATGGTCAGAAGTCCCTATATATGGGAATGAAGGCAAGCTTAACTATATGAAGTTTCAGTTAAGAGTTTTAGTCATTTTCCATATCCATGGCATGAGGATGATCATGAGGTCCCTAAGAGCTTGCTAACTTTGCACATGTCAGCAAACACACTGTAAGACACACACATGGCCTCCATGTAGGATTTAGCTCATTCTGTTACTGCAATTCTCTGGAGCAGATTTAAACCAAGGATTTAGGTACCAATATATTTATATTTCTGAGGAAACTTGTGAGACTCAGGGAGAAAAATGGGCTCATAGCAGGATTTGCTTTGATTAGAAAGATGAAGCAACAATGAAAAATGTAACCTTGCCCCAGAACTTTTAGGACAACATCCCTGGAAATAAAACCTAAGATCATTTGTGATCTTCAGACACATGAAAAAGGAAAGTTGTTTGGAACTCTGGATCTGCCTGAGGGGAGGGAGGCTCTGAACACTATAAATTAGTTTCTTTGCATATATTTTAAAGTGGACCAGGGAAGTCACCATTACAAAGTTCTGGAAAACTTGGCAAAGCATTTATTTTGGGAGCAATGTCATTATAAATACTTTGGAAAAAAGTCTTTCTTTGAAAAGATGTAAAATGAATATAGACAAAGGAATGGCCAGTGATCTATTTCCTCAGTGAGTGGCCAACTAGCTTGATGAAAATTTCAACAGTTTTGTCTTCAAAGAACCCAAAATAATCTATCTAAAGGGTAGTAAAGTCAGTATAAGGCACAGAAGAAAATGTGATCACAACCCTGCTACTGGAAGCTTGATAAATGCAAGCTCAAACATACTTGCATGTCTCTTCTCATGGGCCTATGATTTCACATTCTGAATATAAAAATCTATGTATTTTCATTAATGTCCAAATTGATGAACATATAATATCACAGAGCACTCTATAGGCACGCTAACTGAAAGGCCAAGGTCCCCCACCGAATCCTTGGCCATCACCAGTTACCAAGACTTATACCTTACTATTGGACTTTAATGGCTTTGAAGGAGTGAGACTGATGACTGCTTAGCTCTCATTTAAATCCAATTCACAAGCAAGTCAAGACATCACCCTCATGATGTCACTGGTCTTCCAGTGAATAAAGAACTAACAACAACAATGCATCCATGATAATTTATGAGATAATCAGACAATTGTCCCACTGTTTGTTCCTATCTCCAAAAACCTTGTTTCCTCTTTTCTGATGTATAATCTTGAATTCTGACTTTTCTGCTTTATATCATGGATTCAGAATATCTGCAACCTCTCATAAACAGCTGACATTTATATAGCATCATAAAGTTTACTAACTGCATTTATACACATCATCTCACTTGACCCTCACAACAACCCTGAGGGAAGGCCCAACTAATCTCATATCTACTTGTTCTAGTCCTTGCTCCTCATCTGTCTTGGTTTAATGACAAGGTATTGGGAGCAACAATTTCAACTTACCACCAAGGAAAGGAACCAAACCATAAGTCACTGACAATATGTAGACTGAGCCAATGTGTTATCCCTTGGTTACCAGCAAAAGTCTTTTAACATTTATTATACTAATACATAAAATAGTAAAATACAATATGTTAAGTACATAAAACATCAAGAAGTTGTACAAAACCAAACCAACCAAAGCTATAAAACAATTATTTTGAAAACTGAGACCTAAGAACAAATGTGGAAAACTGACAAACTAAGTGATTATTTACAATCACAAACTGAACCAAGTGACCTTAAATCAACCTTGTTATCTCCATAAGTTTTGTAAAAATCATTTATATACTAGAAAAGAAGGAGATTGAATGACAAGATGATTAAAAAAAAAGTTAGCATATTTAAGACATGCGTCTACTGGTAGACAGTACTGCTAAGGGGAATTTGGACATTCTTTGTACATTTATGAGAGAATTCCGTCTTTGATGAATCAATACTACAAGAGCACTCAAATGCATTAAAACTAAGTTATAAATACAAGTTAGTGGATAGGTGCTGGATTTGAAATTCTGAGTTCAAATTCACAACAAGCACATTGGTTTTGTTACTATGTCTTGGAATCTTGGGTTCCTCATTTTAAAAATAGAGATGAAAATAATCCTTCCATTACCCAAGCTCAAAAGGTTGTTGAAAGGAAAGCATTTTGAAAACCATAAAATTCTGCCTATGAACTAGTACCATGTTCCTGGGAAATTAAAATTCAAAATATAAACGTTTGAATCAGATTTTTATAGAGATCTCTTGTTCGTTCCTCATTTTCACTCTAGGAAGCATAGGCAAAACACAATGATCCCGACTGACCCCCAAAACTAAGTCTTCTAGATAGATGGTTCTTCAGGAATCAGAAGGGATTTATTTCTCCAGGACTAAGCCACCGACTTCCCAGTATGTTATCTGCATTATCTGCCCGTGCTATTTTCTACATATGGTTTATATGCTGTCTGCTATAGTTGATTATTGAAAAAATAAACTATATTTACCCTGAAGGGGTGCTGTGGGACGGCCAAGGCGAGGAGTGGAATAGAGAAACAATGCAGGAAGAGTGAGGGAAGTGCCTCTCCTGCCTTTTCTTCAGGGAGAGCAAGACAGAAATTAGATAATGCAAACATGTATCGAGCCCAATCCATATTCCCCCTCCGCCTTTGGGCACTGGCCAAATATATTTCACGTTGGAGGAACCCAATGCTGGGGTTTGGGCCAGGCACAAACTGGGACAAACAGACAAATAGAAACAACAATTACGAGCAATCGTGCTAAAGCCGTCAAAAACAAACGGACAGAGCCATTCCAGAACCCCAAGCTCTGAAAAATCACTAAGTACCGGAGCTACTTCGAGGCTCCTAACATGAGCGCGCCACTAGGGGGCAGATCGGTCAAAGCTTCCACAATAAATGCCTGATTGGAGGAAGCAGCTCACCTGAGCGCCAAGCTCCGGCTCTCCATCAAGTTACATCACGAGGCATTTTTTTAAATAGCTCATGTTTTTCTAAGGACAGAGTCAGCTGTTTTCCGTCTAGGTCAGGCTCCTTCACTGTCTGCTAGAGAGACCTCTTATAAATGTACATAATACTACATAAATAATATAATGTGTATATAATATTATGTGACTGTGTAGACGGAGGCTGTCGTTCAGTATGTATAGATAAAATGTATGTGCACATGCATGTGCATATAATGCATGTGACCGTGTAGACGAAGGCTCTCGTCGAGCGCGGATCCAGGAGCAACACAAGCATTCTGAGAGACGCTGTGCAAGTGCCTGGAATGCCAAGGACAGCCACAGCTACCGGAAACGTCAGTCCGGGCTCCCCACCCATCTCTCGTGCATCCGCCCAGCTCAAAGCCCGGCCAGCATGCAGGCCACGTGCCCCGGGCAAACCAGGCCGAGGCTCCACGTCACGGGCACAACGAGGCTCCGCATTCCCGCCGCCTCCTGTGTGACAGCTGGGGTCAGGCGGGTAGGGTGGAGAAACTGAGCCTTCCTCGCAGCCCACGAGGGCGGGCCCAGGGTTTGGAGCTCCTCCAACCAGACCCAACATGAGCGAGTGCCGGACCGAAAGATGAAGAACGAGAACCAAAGTGCCCCTCTGACCGAGAGCCAAGAGACTCCTCCTAGAAAGGGAAGCCCCGGAGAGAAGGAATTCTTTCCTTCACTGGCGCGATGAGGCTTGAGTCACTCGCGCCGGGAACCTCAATTTCTTGTTCTGGAAAGCGGAGTGAATACTTACACCTCCCAGGGCTGTTCTGAGGCTTACGTAGATGATGCCCATAAACTGCTCTGCAAGTCTTAAAATGCTTAAAGGTCAGGTTTGGGGTTTTGTTTTTGTTTCCTTTCCCGTTAATAAAATTGCAATCTTCTCGGGCCGTGCATCTAGGCTGGAGAATGCCTTAGTTTAGTTTAGAAAGTGAAATATCTGAAGTGCAAATTTTAAAAAGAGGCACTTAGCACGGCAAAGACCCTCTGGATAGAATTTATTATTTTCCATTTATGCTTTAGTCCTAATTATTTTCTACATATGGATCACACAGTCTGCTACAGTTGATTACTGAAAATACAAACTACATTTGCTCTCAGACATGTGCACACACACACACACACACACACACTCATAAATCCACACACAGCCACACCCTGATTCTCTCCCACAGGCATCATTTTCTAAAGTTGCTCAACAGAATTCTGATTAAACCCTGATGAAAGGGGCAATGCTTTGACACCTATCTTCCTAACTGCTGCAATCAAATGTCACTTATGCAATAATCTAAGAAAAGCCATCCATCAAATCAAGTGAGCAAGCAAGATAGAAATGCTAAAAATTGTCTTGAATGAACTCTATGTACTTTTATGTTCCTTAGGCTTACTAAATGGAATGGGAACCAAACAGCTGTAGGCGGGGTTCAAAGCTCAGTTCTCTATGGGGTGTCACCTTCCTCAAATAAGCACCAATTAAAAGTGCTAATACTTTCAACCTTTGTTTCCAATGAATTCTATTTGAAATTATTTTTAGGCCTCTTGACCATCAAACATTTTTTCTAAAGACATGAAATCCACATTTGACTAAACTCTTTACTTCATTCTCAAAAGGTAGGGATGGGAGAGGTGGAAGGATGTAAAATAGCCATCAGTTCTGAGAATAAATTAAAAATTTAAGAACACATGTCCAGAGTCCAAAAAGAAACTTGCCAAAATTGCCAGTGATCCCATTCTTTTATCAAACTTCTGTATAAGGAAGTGAGAGACTTGCCACATGACCAATGTTTTAAAGGAGATGCAAATAATAAATCTGAAGATTATCAACAACTGAAAGAATTCTGCTGGCTGAGGATTGTTTTAATTATCCTTCTTTTCCTTCCTTTACACAGCATCTCCTAACAATATCCTGCTGCAGCAACACATGGAGACACAGCTCAAATTTGCAACCTCTTCCACCCCCTTCCAAACCCTCTTTCCCTAGGGGGTTGCAGTACATAATTTTAAAATTAAGCTTGCATTTCATTTGAGCAATAATGGTGCAGTATAAGAAAGGGCTGGGAGTGTACTAAGAGAGTTTGAAGAAAAGAATGAATTTCCAGATTTCCAGGCCTCGATCCCTCATCTTGCCTCTCATGCCTTGTCTAAGGCAAGTCACTTTACTGGGTCTTGAACAGAACTATTTGTAAGCAAGAGAGATTATTAAAAAAAAAAAAAAAAAAAGATTATACTTATTCAGTCTTTTGTTGCTGGTTTTTCAGTGTGTGTTAAAAACTACAACAACCTAATACTTAGACAATTATTCAGAGCATCGAAGTCAGAAATATCCAGACAACAAAATAAAGAGGAAATCTAAAGTTTGAACTAGATATCATCCTATTCTTAATTTTAGTAAATTACATTTAAAATCTAAAATATTCGGACATTGAAGACATTTCTTAAGTCTTTGTCAATGCTATCATACTAGTTCAGAACTTCAACCCGGAGAATCTCCTGAATGGCTTCATTTCTCAGGCACACAATTTCCAAAATAACATTGCTAAAGCACAAGATCTGACCAAGCCAATCCTTGTTCAAAAAGCTGCAATGGCTCCCTTGGGTCTCCATCTGACATTTTCTGCCCTTCACAAACTCCAACTTTCACTCCCTTTCATAAATTCTATGTCTGGCCAATCTTGCACACTACACTGGCTATTTTCAATATAGAATATTCTTTCCCCAGCCTTCATGGCCCTTGCCTTGGTAAGCTGTAAGGGGCCTTTAAATGGGTGCCACAGCGCATCGGGAGATTGAGGCCCGGAAGTAATTTCTGTGGATATTAGGACTGCCCTTGGGCGGGATCCTGGCCATATTGAGATAGCTTCGTAATGGGTGACTCTCTCGCTGATTGGCTGTGTG
Organism: Sminthopsis crassicaudata; assembly: GCF_048593235.1. Taxonomy (NCBI): domain Eukaryota; kingdom Metazoa; phylum Chordata; class Mammalia; order Dasyuromorphia; family Dasyuridae; genus Sminthopsis; species Sminthopsis crassicaudata. The sequence goes on from NC_133620.1 coordinate 452,816,708, forward strand.
TGTGACCTCACAGGCCCTATGTAAGCCCACTGCAGGCAGCAATCTCTCTCTTTAATCTGACGCTCTTCACCCTGGCTTCCCAGCCTGGGTGGCCAAGCCAAGATGGGTAGCCAAAAGAGGTAAGGGTTTTGGTAGTGAACACGTGGGTCTTCTGACCAGGTGTTCACTAGGGAACCAACAAGTCAGGGCATCAGTTAGGGCATTATGTGAGTAGGTATATTAAAGGCTTTTAAGATTACATGTGGCTGTTCTTGAGTGCGCTACCGGTTATTAAGCTATAGATTCAAGAGATTGTGGCCAGAGACCTTTGAAGGCCTCAGAGGAGGCGAGCCGGGTAGAGTTCACACTGCAGAGGACAGTGGTCAAAGGTACTCTGGTGGGTCTAGGACAGACTAGTAATTGTAACTGCCAGGAGAGCACGTTACAAATGGCGCCCCACGTTGGGCGCCAAATGCTGGAACTCTATCTTTCCAGAAATCAGCAGGAGTCAGGATCACTAAACGTCTTTATTCTAGATCTTTACCGTCGCCTCCAACGCCAGGTCACCAGTCACTTCCCCCTCTTTGTCTCACCAATCAAGTCAGCACAGAACAGCTGGGGAGGGTCAACCTTAAACAAGTTAATAGGGAACCGTCCAATTGGCAATTAGTCTCACGTGCTTCATCATCCAAGTGCATTGCTCAGTTCTAGCCCTTTACAGTAAGCACTATTTCCTTGCTTCTGAATCTTAAAATATCCATAGCTTTCCTCATATCTCTTACACAAAGCCTTTCCTAATTTCCTTATTAACTAGTGCTTCCCTCCATGGCCCCCAACTCTCACAAAAGTTATCTTTCATGTACTATGTATTCGATACAGGTTATACATACATTGTATCTACTTATACGTGTATATGTTGCTTTCTTTAATATAATTCAAACTCCTTGAGAGCACGGATTATTTCATTTCTGTCATATTATAATCAGAGAATTTAGCACAGTTTTGGCATACAGTTGGTGCTTAGTAAATTCTTGGCTAGTTGATTTTACCATCTTAAATGATTTTTTTTTTTAAATTAGTGGTAAAAGATCACTAATGACGAAACTGCAATTTTCAATGCAGATTTTAATTGCAAAAATAATCCCCTATTAACCTTGACAATTTACCAATTTACATAATTAGAAAATATGTTCCATTTACATGGAGGTATATTCCTGGACCCGAGGGAAACAGGAAACAGGAAAGAAAAAATAAATTCTTCCCAAGCATAAAGGTTATCAACACATAAATATGGCCATCAAAATTCTATGGTTCCTTAGATGAGATTATATGTCCCCATCCTCTCTCCACCAACTCAGGTTTTTTCCTGAAGTCCATACAATCTCCTTCCCATTAGTTCCTCACTCAGCTATTTCCTCATTCACTTTCTCATTCCATAATTTCTCTTACCCTCTCTTATCCACTTGTCTATCCTATACTCCCTACTATGTTTCACTCATATTCTCAGGCAATTCTGTTATTTTCCTTGGGACTTCATTAAGTACAAATTCTTTTCAAGATCTTTAGGCTCTGAAGAAATGGGATTGTTTTTTCCTTTTTAAATAAAGCCATAATGGCAGGAATAATAGTGGATCAAGAGATTGCCTAAAAATATTTTTTCTTTTGCCACACTTAGTGAATCCAGGACAATAATTTTTTAGGGGAGGGTTATGTTTATAATAGCTTTTTGATTTTCAACATACATACAAAAATAGCTTCCAACATTCACCCTTGCAAAACTTCATGTTTCAAATTTTTCTCTCTCCCTCAAATAATCCAATATAGGTTAAACATGTACAATTCTTCTAAATATATTCCCACATCTATCATGCTGCACGAGAAAAATCAGATTAAGAGGGGGAAAATAAGAAAGAAAAAATAAACAAGCAAACGAACAAAAAAAGTGAAAATACTATGTATTTTCAGTCCCACATTCAGTCCCCATAGTCCTCTCTCTGGATGCAGGTGGCTCTCTCCATCACAAGTCTATTGGAATTGGCCTGAATCACCTCATTGTTGAAAAGAGCCAAACAGGACAATATTTTGCATCAAAGGCCACAGGACTACCAAGTCCAATTGAATTAGTAGAACAATTCGACACAGCGTACAATAATGCCTCTAAGTTTTCCTTCTAAATTTTATCTTAAATAAATCAGAAGTAACAAATTCTAAATTCTGAATTTTTCCAGGTTAGAACAAAACTGAGGAAAAAGGAGGGAGAAAGTAGAAGGCAAATCAATGAACAAGGAGCTCATACTTCCTCTCCCCATTTGTACATTAGAATATAAATTAACCTAGTGTTAAGAGAAAATATTATCCTAAGCTAAGGTAGACACCTCTTGGTAGAGAATCACAGATTATCAATTGGAAAGCCATTAGGGACTCAGAAAGGTAGCTCAGTGCATGGAGGCAGGCCTGCAGTCAAGAGATTCATATTCTATCCTCTAAAACGAATTAGCAGTGTGATTTTGGGCAAGTCACATGACCCTGTCTGCCTCAGGCTATTCATCTGTCAAATGAGCTGGGCAAATTACTCGTGTGTCTTTGGCAAAAAAAATCCTAAAAGTCATAAAGAGTCAGACACAACAGAACACAGTTATACAGCCAGAAGCTCTTTAATTCAGACCTAAGCAGAACGAGATTCTTTTCTACAACTAAACCAAGATGTGGTCATCCAGCCTTTAACTGAAGACCTTCATTAATGAGGAACTTATTCTACTTTTGGAGGTTTACCCTTATTTTAACAATTAATAATATTCAAGGCACTATGCTGGCCACTGGAAAATCAGACCCCCTGTCCTCAAGGAGTTTACTTTCTTATCAAGGTATAAACATGGAGCCCATATTTGCCTCTGAAATTTGCATACAAAAAACCTGGGACTAAGCAGACTGGATCTGATCCCTCCTCCAAATAAGAGTCTATGAGAGTCTCTCAAATACCAGAAAGGAGCAATCAGGAACCTTTCTCCCTCCCTCCCTTTGAGTCTTGCTCCCATTTCCTCCCAACAGTATTCATGTGACATAAAGCTAAAACAGTTAAAAAGAAAGAGGTACTTAATGCACTTTTAAAAATCATCACCAGTTTACATAAGACAAAAATCAATTTAGTTACTTTAAACAATGAAATCTGCCTAGGAAACCACACTATATAAAAGTCATTATATAAACTATAAAAAGCTTGGAAAACCAATGCAAAGTAAAGTTTTGTTAGTAAAGATCAAATTTTTAATGGGAAGGCACATTCTTGAAGCTGGTTTCTCTGCATCTGTAGGTAAAATATGACTGAGCTTGAGAGTCAGGCATTTCTCATCCTCTGGGTCCCATCCTCTGAGATCTAAAGTTGAAATGGTCCTGTGAATCCCCCAGTTCAACCCCCAGATTTTATAGAGAGAAGAATGAGAAGCTCCTCAAGGTCAAGGGATTTGCTCAAGATTATTTTCACTTTTGCCCAAGTTCTGTCTCTGCTCATTTGATTAAGTACCTTCTCCACCAGTACTCTATACATTCCCCAGTCATTTGTTATATATATATTTTTTTGAAGAACCTGGGAGATAGTTTACAATTTCAAATTATTTAATGTTGTTTTTTTAATATACATATAGACTCCTGGAAAGGATTCTAGTAAGAAATTATTTTTCTTCTCAACCCAATTTTATGAAAGATTTGGCTCCTTGTTCCCCCCCACCCCATCATTGTGCTATTAATAAGGACAGCTGGGCGTCCTTAAATTCCATTTTTCTAGGACACAGTTAACTCATGAATGGATGGATCCAGCTTATAAGAGGATTGCCACAATATCCAACTTTCTACACAATGAACTCCTAAATTTTTCTGCCTGGTCCTGAACCAGGACACCTGGCACCTGAAATTCAATGTATTCAAAAAATTATTAAAGACCTTTCTCCCTGATCCTACTCCTTGCAAATTTTCTCTGTTTCTGCTGAGTATCTTTCCAGTCACATGGATTTTCAGGCCCCAAAATTTCTTGTTAATCACATCCAATCAGTTACCAGGTCCTGCCAACTCTATCTCCACAGCATCTTCTCTCTCCCATCCATCTCCTTTTCTCCACTGCCATAGCAGTGGGTCTCCATCAACTCTCTTCTGGGCTACTCTAATAGCCTCCTTCCTGATTTTCCTGTTTCTAGAATTTCTCATTTTCAAACCCTGCTCCATTGAGCTGATAAAATATTTTTTCCTAAGGCCCAAATATAACCAACACTACTTTTCTCCTCAAAAGTCTTTTGGTGATTCCTATTGCTCTTAAGTTAAAATACAAACTTCTTAACCCAGCAATTAAAGCTCAACCACATCACAGTTCCATCGACCTTTGCATATTTAATCTCTCATTACTCCCTTTCACACATCTGGCTTCATCCAAACTGTATTCTACCAACTGTTTGTTGCTCTATCTTAACAGTTTACCTCTTGGCCTCAACTTCTGTTCCAGATCTGGGACTGTTCCCCAGGTGAGGTCATCTTTCTGCTACTCAAGTCTTCAGGTACCACCTCATGTGAGAAGCTTTCCTGAGTTTCCCCCATTATTAATGTTCTCTTTCTCCTGAAGTTATCTTGTATTGCTTTATGGTGTTCAGTTGTGTAGAAAGGAAGTTCTGTGGGGGCAGAGACTGCCTCACTTTTGTATTTCTAAATGTGGGAGTGCTTGGCACAAATAAGTGCTTAATAAATGCTTTCTCTCTTATTCATTTGCTCATTTGTATTCATTCATTTAAAATTCATTTTTAAAAATTAGAAGACTATCAATATTACAACTGATGAGGAAGGACAGGTTTAGGTGTTCATATAGGATGAAAGCAAAGGAAGTTTAAAAAGGAGGTGGGGGCTGGATAGGAGAGACAGTGATAGAGAGACGGGTAGTGACTCTACTATATAAGTTGTTGAAGGCAGAATTGGGCCTAGAACACCCCTTTCCTGATTCCCAGTCCAGTGCCTAGCAAGATAAAGAGGATCGGAGCACATCTTGTTTCACAGCCACAGATGATGGGTTAGACAGAACAAGAATCAACAGTCCTCCTTCATTTGCATATGCTTATCTCCCATGTCAATCTCTGTACCCAAAGAAAACAGCAACAGGAGCACTCTGCTACTTACAAAGCCATTTACTTATTTTGTCACACTGGCTCCCAGAGACAGCCTTACCTGTGAGAACATCCAGCTCTTCTTGTTTCACAGGAAGAAAAAGGGCAGCCCCGGAGAGGCTAAAGTGGCCCACTAGGGTGCCACACTCCCAGGGAGGTGCCACAGTCCCTGACAAGTACCCGCATTTAAGGCCAAAACGGTGCCATTGGGAACTGACTGACAATTTCATACCAAGCTTCAGGCTGCCCTGCAGTATCCAGTTCTTTTTTTTGCTCACTTGTCTTTCAAGTTGAACTGTTTAGAATGGACTTCAGGAGAGCAATCTTTTATATTCCTTAACACATTATTACCTTTGTTGGACACATTAAACCTTGGCCTGAAAGTCCATGGGAGCCATTCTTCTCTATTTCTTAGTCCCAGTTCCCCCTTTCCTCCGCATCTTATCCCTATTTTCACAGAAGCTTACTGAATGGACAATATAAAGGCTTAGGCCTCAGAAGAATTGACCTGTGTTCCTGGTTCTGCCAGAAGATGGATGAATAAGGCCATATAGTTCCTTCTTGATACCTCAGTTTTCTCATCTTGAGTATTAAATTCTGTCTGCAAATGATTATAACATAACACTACACTTTGCTATAACATGAATTAAGCTGAGTATTATTATGAACTGAATTTTTGTTCTCAAAATGAGAGGAAGGAAAAAAGCAGACACTAGTGAGTTTGATCTTTTTTTTTCCAAAGCCCATATCAAACCTAATTTCTACCATGCTTCTCTTGAAACTACAAAAATAAAAATATCCTCAGAACAGCCCTTAGAAAATTAAATGCCTAGATTTCATACTATTGAAAGCCCAAATTAAAAATAGAGTAATCCTCTATATACCAAATGAGGAAGAAAAAAACTACACAGATTATTATCAATGAAATTTCCTTGTTATAGAAAATGCTTTTCTGTGATGAGGCCAGAGAGGCTTGCCTTTGGGGAATTTCTGTGTCATAAATATATTCAAATAAATACATTTCACACTTAAAAAGGGATTTGCATTGGAAATGTTAATTTTCTGACAGTTTAAGCTGTGAAATAGATATACACAGAAATAAAAAAGTAACTTTCAAGACATTAACTAGGTTTTACATACATATACTAACAAGCTTCCAGATATAGGTTAATGAGATATACTCTCCACATATTTCATGAGCATCTATGTGCAAGACATCAAGCTAAATGTTATTGGGTTTTCCCTCTAAGAAAATTAAAAGCAACAGTAATTACAAACATCATATAATTACTTAGTAAGTGTGGGAAACAAATACAATGCAATCAAGCAACCCCACTTGGTTAAGCAGTCTGGCAAACTCATTGCATTGGGATCAAAGCCAAAGCTAGAACTCTGGAACAAAAGTTCATGCCTTCCAGTAGTTTCCAATCTAGTCAGACTACCATGGACAGGTCAGAAGTTATCCAGAGCCACGGTTGCCCCCAGAGGTTTGCCAGAGGCCACACAAGTAGAGTAAGCAAGGAGCAAAGATTAAGGATGAAGCCTAGGGCTTCTTCCACCATCACCAAGACTAGCTAGAGAAGTTCTCCCCAGAGAGCTATTCATTATAGCAAAGAAGAAAACAGAGAAGATACTTCTGTAAAACAAACCAACATATTGATGAAGTCTGATCACACATGTCAGCTCCCACATCCATGATGCTCCCACTTCTGTTAAGAATGAATTTGGGCAGCTAGTTGGCTCAGTGCATAGAGCACCAGCCCTGAAGTCAGGAGGATCTGTGTGATCCTGGGCAAGTCACTTCACCCCAATTGCTTCAGCAAAAATAATTAAAAAAAAGAATCAATTGCTAAGTGTTTGTTGCTTGCTTATTATACTTAGGCTTTTGTGCTAAAAGCTGAGGATACAAATAAAAATTAAGAAAAGAAGCAAAACAACAACAAAAACTAACCAGTCCCTTGCCTTCAAAGATTTACACTTTAAAGGATGCACACAGAGCTGACAGAAGGTAAATCAAAAGATAGGTGGCATTTGAAGCTAATCTTGGTCATTATAAATTATACAGTATCCAATTTAATTTTACCTTTCCATTTCATTTTTACACTGTAGAACAAGGCTTTCCTTGTTCTACCCTAAGGCTCTGCTAATTCCTTATGGCCAGATTATTTTATATAACTACTGATTGTCTTTGTCTACTCTACATCCCCTTAGATGCACATGTTGCTTTCATCCTTAGAAGGCAAGTTCCTTTCAAGACTGGAACTTTTCCTGCTTCTTTGTATCCTTAGAGCTTAGTGCAACACCTGACTTAAATTTTTTGATTGATCACTTACTTTCCTTTGTATCGGTTTATATAATTCTTCCTCTGGTTTCTTTATTCTTTATAGCCATCATTTCTTCCAAAACAGGAATATTTTTTACATTCATGTGCCACCTTTTGTTTTGCAACCCAAATGATACTAGCTTACAATTCTGAACATAAATAATGTCTCTTTCCCAAAAAGCTTTAAAAGATTTTGGAAAATATTTCATTTACCTTTAAAATCACACAGAGAAGTAGAAAAGGCACAAAAAAGAATACTCCCATTTTACAAATGAAGTCCTAGAAGCAAGAGAGGCTGAATGACTTTCCCAATAAACATTCTGTTTGAGTAGAATCTTTTAGGATCCTGGGCCCACTAGACTTAAAATAAGTGAGAGGCTAACATAAAAGCCCCACCTGATGCAATGTTCTTCAGCAGCAGTGTATTTTCTATAACCTCAATACAGAATCTCTAGACTCCCGGTGAGGTACAGAAAGAACAAAGATATAGAGTTAGTTGCCTGTGACAAAAACAAGTAGCATTATGGACCTCCTGGCATGGTGCCGGAGCCTCCAGGTCTCATGCCTGCAGAGCACAATTATTCTCCTGGTCAGCAGACACCTGGCTCAGACAAAGCATCTTTCTTGATAGCCACTTCCCAGCTGTTCTGTTGTTTCACAAGGTTTTACTATTGACAAGACATGGCAGCTTCAGATCTGCCTCTCTCTGAAGCATTTCCCAAAACCCAGGGGCTACAATCTGAGAAAAAAAGGTTTTTGAAGAGAAGTGTCATAGTAGGATCATTAACATGGCTTCAGGGCTTATGAACACCTCAAGTTTTCAAAAGTTCTGCAACATGGCCTTTATATTGCCATGTTATAGGAACTAAGGCTACTTTACTGTGGTCATGGGTTAGAGACCTGAAAATAGGTTCAGCTATGCTAAACAGTATTAAGAATTCTGGCCTGTGTCTCAATGCTAAGCTGAGAAGGAACTTTAAAGTCCAGTACCATATAACTCAATCTTTATATTTCTAATCAATTTTAAGAATTCAATACATGGATTTGTGCTATGTTTTCTAATAAATACAGTTTTCAATTCCTCTATAGCCCTAACAAAAATGTCACTTTCCCCTCAACTTAACTGCTGAGGAACCATACAAAGGAAAAACATCCTCTTCTTTTAAACATTAGCCCTATGTGGGCCTGACACTTGAACTTTCATACCACAAATTGCTGCTGATGTCAGAAAGAGGCCAAATAAAGTAAAAAAAAATACTTGGGAACACATATGGGTGAATCTCAGGGCAAGATTTCCTCAAGTTGTTTTGCACATGGCTGTTGTGGATGAAAATCCAAGAAATTTAAAAAGGAAATTCCCTACTGCCCACAACAGCAGATCAAATGTAAGGGAATGGTTGTCAGCTGTCCATTTCAATGTTAATATCCAATTCTTAAGCTTCCTATATATAAAGAGGCCCATGGATTACATTTCTTTTCCAACTTAAATACTATTTTCCCACTAAAATAAGCCTGTTTTCCTCCTTGGGTTTCTTTTTAAAAACCTGATAAAGAAGTTTCAACAGTACTAAGATGTCTACCATCTAGAAAAGCCTTGACTATGTACACACATCTTGAGTTAGGATGCTACCAGAAAAAAGCCATAATAATGCAGTTAGCATTACTGATGCTGTTCTAGTGGCAGTGCAGAGCATTGAGGTGTGAGAATCCCCTTCTGGTCTATGCAGGTTCAAAGTGAATTCACGAACCTGAAAAGTTTGACTGGCAAAAGGAGTTTATTGTTGGCACTGCATTAGTCAGCTTTTGCTAAAGATTGATTTCCAAGTAACAAGGTCCTGGCAGAGAAATAAAGAGGGGTTATTGCTGAGAAGAGAATGTCTTTACAGCAGGCAGGGGTCCTGGCAGGCAGCTATGCCAAGGAGAGAGACAGGTTCCTTGACAAGGCATAGTCCTGCTTTGGACATTCTGCAAAGAAATGACTTTAATATTGTCCTTTAATAGGAAATCTGAGTTTTAATTTGAAAAGAAAGCCAATGCCTCCAGGCCTAGCTACTTATCAATATCAGGCCCAGATCTCCTAATTGAATGAAAATCACTTTGAAGGCCTTTTCAGCCTGAATGGGGGATTCCCCCCCAAAAAATCAATGGGGGGTGATTTGTCTTAGAAAAGCCCAGCCTGAAATTAAAAGTTAAAAAAGAAATGTCTTTGTAAAAAAAAAAAAAAAAAAAAAAAAAGCCCAGTCTCTCTCTTCTTTTGCAGATCAAAAGGGTCATAATTTCAGTGATTATTTTACACAATTTTTACAGAGTTCACCCATGTCATTAACATTTGCTCTGCAGTACCACTGGGTGATATAAGTAATATTATCTTATTTTAAAGAGGAGGAAGGTAATTCAGTTCCAATTGATCAATGATGGACAGAATCCGCTACACCCAGAGAAGGAACACTGGGAAATGAATGTAGACTACTTACATTTTTGTTTTTCTTCCCAGATTATTTTTACCTTTAGAATCCATTTTTCCTTGTGCAACAAGAGAACTGTACGGATCTACACATATATATTATATCTAAGATATACTTTAACATATTTAACATGTATAAGACTGCCTGCCATCTAGGGGAGGGAGTAGAAGGAGGGAAGGGAAAAGTTGGAACAGAAGTGAGTGCAAGGGACAAATGCTGTAAAAATTACTTATGCATATGTTCTGTCAATAAAAAGCTATAATTTTTTTTAAAAAGGAGGAGGAAGGTGAGGTTCAAACAAGTTAAATCTCTAATCCATGATCACAGAGATAGATAGTATGGAGAGAAAGAATCAAGACTTGAACCTGGAGTTTCCAAAGAAACTTAAAACTATGACAGACATCAGGGGTCACCTGGGCTGATGCCCAATTTAGAAGTGGAGAAACTGAAGTGTAAGGATGTTATGACTTAGCTGAGATAATCAGAGTAATGAAACAGTAAAGTAGGTTTTGAAGCTAAGTCCTCTGACCTTGAGTCCAATGCTTTCCTCATTAGACTATTAAAATAAAAAGTAGAAATGAAGAATTAGAAGCCAAGAGAGCTTCAGAACCAATTAATTGTGCATGTATATCTTTCTGTATATATTTGTGGGTTTGTGTGCATATATATATATATATAAATAGTGTGTTGTGTGTATGCTTGTGTGTATGTATGTGTGTAAATCTATTGCTTTAGCTTGCAAAGGTGCTATTATATACATTTATTTACATTTTATATACATTCATATACATTATAAACATTTAATAGGTACCAAGTTGCAAAAGAAAGTCAAGGTTAGTAGACCAGAGTGGAGATACAGACATATTAAGCTTTTCGGAGATCTCTATTCCTCTTTAAAAAACCCAGTGTGAGGAGCAAATAAGAATCCAGAAAAAGCCTCAGTTTCTCCTCTGGCAGCAGTTAGGAGCTGTCTTATTTCTGCCTGAACTGCCCTCTCCTGGCCACTGCAGACAAACATAGCTGCAGTTTCCATTTTTCACTAATATGCTGAGTGAGAAAGAAGGCATCTAATTAGCTCCACGGACAAAACAATCCAGGCAGGAAATGGGAGCAACACAAACACAGAGAACTTCAGTCTTAGCATCATTATTACTTTAATCTCTGTGAACCATTTCTCCATAGGAAAGAGATGACAAGGAAAAGTGAACAAACTTGACTATGACCTCCTCTCAGCTGCCCAAATCAGAGATATCCATGTTCTTTCCCTTTTAACTATAAGCTCCCCCTGGAATCCAAGCACCTCCTACCCCCACGTTACATACTAGATTTATATATAGGACAGTGTTTTGCTGGGTAGGGTCTGAATCCTTGGATATAGCCAGAGTCTCATCCATCTGAGATTCCATAGGCCTCTAGCACTGTGTATATAGCTTCTAAGTTAGTCCAGCTCAACAAAATAGGTCAGAGGTGGAAGTGCAGGTACTTCCCAGGACTGACTAATAATCCATTAGAGCTACAGTCAGGCAATGGGGAGCACTGCATGGCGCATCCTTTGTTGTTAAAAACTATAATGGAAAAGAGAAAACATTTTCTGAGCACTGTAGGCTGTTTCCTGGAAAATGCTAAAATCAGACAACCACTATTTCTAAAGCTAAAATTATACAGCTCAATGATTTAGGAAATCAACAGTGCTCAAATCTTTCTTTAAGTTGTAACATACTGTATGGGAAAGGCAATTTTGGGGGACACATTACTAACATTTCAAAGAGTGTCAACAGTTAACCTTGATCAACCTGAAACTCTCCTGAGCAGCTTAATTAGAAGCATTCTACAGTTCCTGAGCATTTGTAGGAAACAAAGAGTCAGGGATGTAACCAAGCAACTATATTCTGTTAAACTGTTTGCAAGTGCTATTTGTGCAAAGCAAGCCTTCAGGAACTTAACTCTAACCAGAGTTAAGGCAGAATTCTCCTGCTTCTCTCTCCCATTGCCACACCTGCACTCTATGTAAATCTTTCTTGGTTTGGGAGGTGCCTCTCCCAACTCACCAAGTTGTCCCAGAGCTTTGGTCCGACACCAATGGATGTGTTACTGTGAGGAGCAACTGGGAAATTCTGTCCTTGGTAAGTTGGAGAAGTGGCGGCTGCCCCCTCCCGATCCTCCTGCCATACCTTGCCCAAATTTACCAAACTGAACTACAGAAAAAAGACTTCCTCACTCTCCAAGACAAAAAAAAAGTCCTAACATCTAATGAGGACACAAGATACATCCCTAGCATGATACCAGGTGACTCAGTGGGATATGGAGATGACAATGGTGGACAAAAGGAGCAGCCTGATTGCAATGAATCTTAACAAGGGAGTGGGAACTGAGGGGGCTCTTATCCTTAGAGAATGGCTAAACAAAGTGCATTATATTAAGGCAATACAAAATTATTGTGCCATAAGAAATGCAGGGATGGAGAATCCCAGGCCTTCCAGGAGAGAAGAATGAAGTAAACAGAACTAGGAGAACAATTTATACAGTGACAACATTATAGAGAAAAACAACTTTGAAAGACTTCAGAATATAGATCAATGCAATGAATAAACCATGAGTATAGAAGACTAAAGATCAAAGCCAGCTTCCATCCCCTGCCAGAGAGATGACAGTCCTAAAATAAAGAATGAGACATATATTTCTGGACATGGCTAGTGAGGGAATTTGTTTGTTGGACTATGCATATTTATCATAAGGACTAAGTCTTTTTTGTTATACAGTGGGTTGGAGGCAGTGAAAGGGAGAAATAATAAATCCTTGTAAAAGAAATCATTTTTCAAAAATAATAAACAAGGGACAAGGTCTGCAGTAGAACAACAATGCATGGAGCTGAAGACAGTTCTAGTTTTTGTTTTTGTTTTTTTATTTTTTTTCCTTTTCTGTTTGACTCTGGGGCAGCTGTTCTGCTTGCACTAGTCTAATTTCATGATCAGTCTTAGAAAAACTGTTGTTTAGTACCAGAAGAATGGATGCAGGAGTGCAGGGGAACTCGGGGCCCTTAGCTGGAATCTAGGCTCTGCTATTTTCTGTCTCTGGGACCTTGGGCAAGCTATTTAATCTTTTTTTGAGCTTCAGTTAATTTGTCTGAAAATGTTCCTTTAATTCCAGCTTTAAGAGAGTATAAAAAGAAGCAAGGCTTTCAAGCTGACCTCAGGCTGACAGTTCCCTGACTGCCAAGCCTGAGAGAGCTGAGATTAGAATGTGAGCAATAACATCACTCTAAGGCTCTGTAATACCATGGGTACAGGTACTCTTCAGCTCCCAATGGCTTCACCTATCGGTGAATTGTGACAATTGCTATTCCTCCCACAAAGATCATTCTGGTACCATCATGGTGATGAAATGTCTTTACAATTAACTAAGGCTAGTCCTTGGGAAACAGACATCCAATCCAACACCCAGTCTGCATCCTAAGCCTTTTTGGCTTGGCGCACAGAGTTTGTGGCCCACTGGGATGCATTTCACATGGTAACATTTTACATTTTATTAATGTACTATAGTTTTTGAATGAACACTGTACTTATCATTCACTGTAAGAGAATGTAAAGAGAACTTCCAAATTACCAAAACCTTAAACTCTGGAACTAAGAGTTATCCTCTAACTCATTAAAAAATGGCACTAATAAAGTTGCAAACATGCTATAACACCTTTTAGAGGGAGGAAAAGAGCTCCATATTAGGAAAGTAGCACACCTTTCTAAAGCCTGCCTTACTAGCCTCTCCAATGGCTAGTTATAACAGCAGCATCAACCAGTATATCTCTGCAGATGAAGATCAGGGCATAGAAGGATGGGCAAAGAAACCCATGTAGACAATCCTGATTCCTGCGGGAGCTAAGAAGGGGTCATTTCCCACCCTCTTGTTTAAGGAACTTCCTGAGAAAACTAGAGCAAATACCCAAAAGGGTGCTTAACTGTTACTTAAAAGATGAAAATCTCAGCTCTTGCTAATTATCCTTCAATAAGTAAGTACATCAACTTCTGAAGCTGAACTCACCAACACAATGAAGAGTTACAGAACTTTTATCATACCTTTTCACTACGTCTTTCATCTGTAAAATGAAGGGATTGGATTCAATAGGAGAAAGGAGAGGGAATAAGCTTTTATGTAGCACCTACTGTGTGTATGCACTTTTTACAAATATTATGTCATTTGGTGCTCACAACAATTCTGGTAGGCCAAGTGCTGTTATTATCCCTCTTTTACAGACAAGGAAACTTGAGGGAAAGAGAGGTTAAATGGTTTTCCCAGAGCTACCCAACTAGTAAATATATGAGGTCTCATTTGAACTCAGGACTTACTGACTTCAGACCCAGTGTTTTCCCCACTATGCCATGAGGTGCCTCTAAGGTCTCTTCTGGTTCTCCATTGTATGATCCCAAGAATCATGAAGGCCTCACAATTGCTGCTATGACTTTTGAAGGAAAGAGAATTAAGAATCCCAATCCTTCTCAGCCTAAGGACACTTCTGGGATACGCAAGAGGAAAAACCTGAACAATAACAAGCATACGAAACCAAACCTGTTCTCCAGAGGCTTTAAGGATGATCTTTTCTAAATGGCATAGGATGGAGTTTGAAGGGGTTTTCTTTGGTAAATAAGAATATAATGAGAAACCTGAATACTTTTCCCCTTTCATTAATTAGCCTCCCCCCCCATTACTCCTACTGCTTCCTAATATCTTAGATAGATCCTACTGTCACACTCTTCTTTTAGGTGTATGGTTTTCTTTTATGGGTCATTCTCTTCTTTTTTCTCTTATTTTTTCACTTTTAGATCTTGCCTCATTCCTCCTCTTCTTCTGCTCTGACAGATCAGGTGCTTACGCTAAATGCTGGCTGATGACTGAAATGTCTCAGGACTCCCTAGGGACTTGCCTCCTTCTCTTTCCATTATTGTTCCTTTTTTTCTCTTTTCTCTTTTCCCAAAAGAGGGAAGTTAGCCCATCTCTAAGTCTATATTTCCCACCATGAGTTTTTCAAAGCATACTGAACCTGTTTCTGTGATCTAAAACTGTTCTGTCCCTGGCTCAATTCCTACTGGCTTCTCAAGTTTAAGGAAGCTAAAGGAAATGAGATGATGATCCCAAGTGGGCCTTTAGGACCCAGTGGTTCTGGAAGAACAGCTCCACATGTCTCAGTGCTGGGGAGAGCTAGCCTTATTAAGCAACCATTATAAATAAGGAACTTTGCTAAGTGTCTCAATAGATACAAAGAAGACAGGTCCTCTTTAGAGCATTCACAGCTGTCTAGAAGAAATAAGACATATAGATAGCATTTAGATGTAATGTACAATATGTCATTATCATAAGAAGGTATAAAGACTTTGGGAAATCCCAACAGAGTAAGATTTCTTGTGATTGGAACAATCAAAGAAGACTTCAAGGGAGAGTTTGTCCCTAACCTGCAAGGACATGGAGGCACTGAGCAGTTAAGAGTAGAGAGGAAAAGGATCCTCCCATGTAAACAAGAGGAACATGTGGAGAGTAAACTCATGGTGTGTTAAAGAAATGATTAGTGGTACAAATTGGCTATAATGCAAAATGCCAGGAGGACAGTGGGATAGATGCATGAAAAAAATGGGCACAAGCCAAACTGGAAAGTTTGTTAGAATGTTAACCTAGAGAATTTGGATTATGTTCTATCCCATCTTCCTCCCTGCTAATATACGCAGCCCATGATGATTCTCCCCCCCCCCCCCAGGCTGGGGTTAAGTGACTTGCCCAGGGTCACACAGCTAGGAAGTGTTAAGTGTCTGAGACCAAATTTGAACTCGGGTCCTCCTGAATTCAAGGCTGGTGCTCTATCCACTGCGCCACCTAGCTGGCCCTATGATGAATTTTTTAATAATTATAACAACAGTTGATACTTATATAGTATTTACTATGTGCCATGCACTGTCCTAAGCATTTGACAATTATTAATCTCATTTGATCCTCACAACAATCCTAGGAGAGAGATGTTATGATTATCATTATTTTACAGGTGAGAAAACTGAGGCAAACAGAGGGTAATTTGCCTGAGATTACAGCTAGTATCTGAGGCCACATATGAACTTGAGTCTTGCTGATTCCAGGCCTAGCATTCTATCCACAGTACCTGTTATGATCCAATAAAACTAATGGTATTTGGTTAATTTTTTTTAAAGTCACAAGCTCAGACATATCCAATTTGCTTTGCTCACCCAAAATATATTCAAATGAGCAACAGGGAATAGTTCCTAACATGAATGATAGAGGTACACTAGCTCTTGAGATCCAAGCTCAGTAAGTAATGTTATTTAAATGGGTGTTTTTTAAATGAAACTATTTCCTGGGTGCCATATCAGGGAACAGCTCAGCTGCTTTTGTGCAAATACAAATCTTAACTGCTTTTACTGCTTTATTCTTTCCAAAGAGTAGTCTGAAAGACACACAGGAAAGATTGAATCCCTTGAATTACACCCTCATTCTTCAATCCTATGTCTCTCCAGTACTTGATGTTTTTTCTGAATTAAGTTAAGATCAGCAGGATCCTAAAGGCCCAAGCTTACTTTTATTTAAAATGAAAATTTAAAAGGATACAATGATGGCTTGTTAATAGATGTTGTATTGAATTGCTCAGTATAAAAATAACCCAGGGCAAATGTAGGATCCTGGCTCAGTCCCCACCACTTATGGCTTTTCATGTCATATCTGCTTGGTCTACCCCACTAACGGCCTTGTCTTGCACCATGAATGGACATCCACTATATTCTCAGAATTTCCTTGAATGTAGTTTCTAAGCAGGAGCAATGACAACAATACTCATCTTGGACTGCACAATGGCAATTTTCAGCTTATTGAAAAGGCTGAGTTCCCTGGGTATTCTGCTGGTTGACCATGATCTGCAGGCTCTTCTCACAATGGAAAAAGCTAAGAATTGGAGTTAGAAGAACTGAGTTTGAGAGCTCAGGTTCTATAACTCAGTAGCTATGATAATGGTCAAGTTCCTCTCAATGCCTGATCTATTAAAAGAAGGACCGGATGAGGTGATAGCCAGGGTCCCTTTTCAGCTCCAAACATTCTGGTTTTCAGCCCCATGGACAGTTTCTGTTATGTTGGGAGGCATCCATAGTTTTGTTCAGTTCCTTGAGACAAAACAGAGTGCTACGGTGGAAGGAAGGCTGACCTTGGAGTCAAAGGACCGGAGTTTGAATGCCATTTACCACCTACATGACTCATGCAAATGGCTTCTCCTCTCCAGAATTAAGCTTCCTTATCTATAAAATGCGGGAACTGGACAACACAACCTCTAATGAACCTTATCCAGCTCCGGGAACTGGACAACACAACCTCTAATGAACCTTATCCAGCTCCAGCTCCATGATGATCTAATCAAACTGACTCCTTGACCTTGGCCAGCTCTTGGGAAATATTTGCCAATGTTCCTAATTATGGCCAGTGAAAAATATGTGGATGGATCCAAACAAATCTATCACTACTGGTAGAAGCACATCTCCTGATGATGTGTGAGTACATATTCATTCAAATGTGCTAGGTGACACAATAAATGCAAATCAGGATGACATAATCTCTACCCTTTAGGACTCTGGAAGGACAAAATATTACTGAGTTTTGTTTTGCTCTCATAAATCAGCTATGGACCAGCACTTATGGCTTAATGGCAAATCACATCAGAAATATATATCCATTGTAGATAGGATTAACTGGGCTCCTTTCAGAAGAAAATTCTTGGTAGCTATGCACCAATTAAGTGGTCAAGAAGGAAAGGAAAGAATAGAATGAGAAAGTCAGGATTTCCATTCTTTCCTCATCTTTCTTAACTGAAAGGGCTTCATAAACTTCATTGATAAGTAAAGTGGGGAATCACTGACATGGTGAATGAAACCCTGGGAATGTCCTGGCTCTCTATGGAAGGAATGCTAACAGGCTGCCTGGGAATCCCATCACTGGCTCTGACTCTCCTTTCAATAGACAACTAGCCACACTTTCTGCAGGTCAAAGGAGGTTCCATAAAAATGGCACCATCTGCCCACAAGCAGATCTTCCACTCCTATGTCATCAATGAGTAGCTGCCATCAACAATTTTTATACTTGATATGAAGCCATCATCCTAGACTTCAGGAATTTTCCACTTGCTCTCTGGATGCTTTCTTCTACAGAATACCTGTAGTTTCTGAGTATCACTCAGATGGGAACAGAAGGTCCTTCGGCTCATGGATTTGCCTTATCTTTCTGCAGCTTCTGATCTCACTTCAAGCTCCTCTAATCTGGCCTACCTCTCAGAGCTAGCTGAAAGCAATTATTCTGGGTTGTAAATGAATACATCAAATGCAGCCTGTTGCCTTTTGTGGCCCAACTGTATAAAACTATTTTAAAAGATTCACCCTGCCCCTTATAGCATTTGATCCTTTACTTAAAGAGTTTCATCAATTGTTGCAAATGGAGCTGTGCTGTCTCTGTGAAATGTGAGTTCAAAAAGTACTAGAGGATGAGTTGGATAAAGTTTAATTTTTTAAAAATTGTCTCTAAAGACACTAAACACTAATCTCACTTTTGAACAAATAAAGTCACTACTCAAGAAAGGTGAGTCTCTTTTTTTTTAAGGCTAAAAATGATGATGTAGCAGAACAATAGATATGGAATTTAAAGATTTGGGTAGATTACTGTCATTCATCAATGTGACCTTGGATAGAGCATTTCTCTGTGCCTCAGTTTCCATATCTGAACAGATACTCTGCAAGGTCCCTTCTGGCTAGTAATAAATACTCTGAGCCTATTTGACATTTGCCATCTTCATAGGATGAAGTGATCCAAATGACTGGTTTCTCTTCTTTCTTAGTACAAAAGGAAGAACAAGTCACTTCTTGCATTTGAGTCTTTTTATGACTACCAATAATGTGTCTGCTATCAAAGAAGAACTTATTTTGTCCAGGTGCTAGTGGTTTTAGCATTATTCATACCACCCACTTACACTTATGTGCTCTCCTAAAACTTTCCTTCCCCTCATCCACTAATAATCTCTGTGACTCTGCCATGGTGGTGATGCACCTCTGGTCTGTATATGTTTGAACTACTCAAGGCCAGCTATTTTTCACTGGTAGGCTGACTACCAGAAACTCATACAGAAACTCACATCTCCTTAGCAACAGATTTTTCTCTTAACTTTGCTTCTTTCTCTTACTTCTGTTAAATTAACTTGTCAATCAGATTTGATAAGCTTATAGGAGAACATGAGTAGAAAATATACAATGGGGATAAGCAGGAAAGAAGAAACTACAACCCACTGAAATCTTAAGACATTTATACTGGATCTCTATAAATCACTAAATGTGCTTCTGTACAAAAGACTGTGTTGTTATTTTATTCATAAGTTGTCACCATTGTTTGAGTTCACAATCTTGAGATTTATAAGAGTAGTTTTAAACAATAGATTTTTCTCTTTTATATTTACTTTTATTTCCACATCTAACATATATTTATCATTTTATATTCATTCCATAATACTGAATTCATCCCAAGGTTCAAAGAAGTACAAAGAAAAGAAGATAATTAGAAAGTAAAAGTTTCTGTTTCTGATAAAGAGACTAATTCCTCCACCTAGCCTTCCATTCAGGAACTTCTGCAATATCTTTAAAAAATGTTTAAATCCCTGCTCCTTGGTACTCACCTCCTAACTAAGAAAATGACTTCTCAAAGTGCATATACCCAGAAGCTGACATCCAAAGAAGATCATGCATGAATCCCTGCCCTATCATGGGGGAGAAATTAAATACATAGGCTGAGAAAAATAATTTTAACCAAATTTTTGAATTTTCCCCTTCCCAATCACTCCTAGAGTTAGAAATGGTGTGGTACTGAGTTTTTTAAGCCATAAAAAGAAGCATTTCTTATTTAAACAAAGCCCCCTCCCTTTTTTTGACTGCACAAGAGGTATTTATCAAAGCTGAAAAAAAGAATAAAACAAAATATAGAAATACTGATCTGGCTTCTTTTTTGGTTGGGAAGGAAGGGACAAGCAGAAGGAAGATTTTATTCTTACAAAAGATTAGTACAATTAACTGTGAGGATATGCTTCCTCAGACTGTTCATCTGATCTGCCAACATTATCACTATACCCAACTTGAAAAGAGGCATCCTCAGTCATAATATGGCATTGGGAATTCTGCATGTGCCTTTGTTGGTCTGACTTGATTCTTAGAGCCTATCCTTCAACACTATAAACTCTGCTACATCTAAGAGAGTTCTAAAGAAAAGCTTTCACTTTCTTTAAAGTTCCCTGTCCAATATTCTTTATACAGTCACTCTTTCAAATAACACCTAACATTTTGTACTTGTTAAATCTTGAAAATCAAGAAGGAAATTGAAGGCTCACAGCTCCTCTTAAGGATTATGTGGTATGTGTCTATGTATAATGGAAAAAAGAAGTGGAAATGTTTCCTGAACAGAAGGTCTTGACAACACCTTTAAAAACAAACAAACTTACTCTTAACTCATGAAAATGAATTAAGAGTAAAGTAAAGCTTGAATGTTATATAATTATGATAACCAAACTTGGTCCCTCACAGAAGACATGAGAAAACAAAGTTACTTCCCTTCATTACAAAGTGAGTGACTAAAAGGTGTGGAATATTGCATATACTACCACATACAGCTGATTTGTTGGTTGATTTTATTGAGCTCCCCCCCCCATTCCTTTTTTTTTTTTTTTTGTATTGTTGTTATAAGCAATTCCCTCTGAGGAAAGAAGTGCCTATCTGGAAGAAAACATGAAGGAAAAACAGAAGGTATGACAACAAAATTTTTTTAGAGTATTAGGAAACATTCAATAAATGCACTTGAGGCAATTATAAAACCTCCATATATTCTCTTCATACTATTTGTTCTTGAGATAAAAAAATAATTAAAACTATTCATTTTTTTCCTCTGTGTGTCAAATGACATAAGGTGCTCTTCATTCTGATTCCATGCACTAGAATCTCAAAAATCAAGCCAAAATAGATAAAAAGAAAGCTCCAAAAGTTCTTTATACTTGACTGTAGTTTGTGCAATAGGTCTTACAAAAGGCTAGTCCATAGAACTATAGACATTAATGGCACTGCCACCTGCTCAAAGCTAGTGGTCACCTGGGTTCTGACCTCAGACTTGTTGCCACCTTATTATAAATCTCTGGGCAAGGCATACAACCTTTCCTCCTTGGCTCTGTCATGTGGAATATACTGATAACCTAAGGATGCTATGGAAATTCATCAAGAAAACCTAAAGCACTTGAGCTATTAATGACTCACCAGCTAAATGCATGCTATTTCAGCTTCCTCATCAACACTGAATGAGGTACAGCCAGATAAATCATTCTACTTAGTGAATGAGGTCATTAAGCTGGAGATCACCTTACCTTCATGATCACTGCTTGAAGAGGATGACTTCCAAGCAGGCTGGGTAATCATGTTATGTTGTTGTTCATGAATTTCAGTCATGTCTGACTTTAAGAGAACCCATTTGAGTATTCTTGGCAAAGATACTGGAATGGTTTGTCATTTACTTCCTGAGCTCATTTGACAAATTAGGAAGCTGAGGCAAACAGGATTACACGACTTGCCTAGGTCACATAGCCGCTATGTGTCTAAACTAAATTTGAACTTACAAAAATCAATCTGCCTGATTTCAGATCCTGAATTCGATCCACTGTGCCAGTGTGTAATTATAATACACCTAAAAGAAAGGCCCAACAAGGTTCATCCAATAGCTTTTCTATCAGCATATAACTTCTTGAAATCGGCAGTTTTTATGGTCAGGATTTCAAAGTTTTTGAAGATAGTCACTTCATAGGGATGGGGTTAGTTCAGCAGTCTCACTGAAACCTACTAGTTGTTACCTTTGTTTCTTGCCCCTGACATCTAGCAAGTCACCAAGGTCCTGCATATTTTGTTTCCACAAACTCTGTGCTCCAACCAATGTTTTATCTCCCCTATGTATCCTGTATTTTCTCCCCTATGTATCCTGTATTATCTCACTACCATTCCTTTGAGAACTTATTCCTCATATCTAGGAAGCCTTCTTCTCATTTCTGTTTTGAAATTCCCTATTCAAAGGTATCTGAAATCTCATTAAAAAAAACAAACCAGCTATTCTTTTGCACGATACAGACTACAACCCAATCCATGCCTACCCACTTTGTGCATCTCTGGTCTACATGCTCCCAGAAATTTCCCACAGGCACAGAGGATCTCTCCAAGGTGCTAGAGCTTTTCAGTTTCTCCTGACATCCAAGACATACATAAGTATGATTCTGTACTCTAATTTTAGAACCAGTTTATCTTTTAACATAAATCCTTTGTGGCTATTAATTTGCTCTATTAGTTGGGCTCACATCTACCATGAATCTTCACTATTCTCTGAGTGAAACTCATTTTCATTCTTTCCATGACTCAAAATGGTATAACAATGGAAATATATTATTATTAAGCAGGCGAAACTTTGTTTCTGGAAGGAGCTGGGAAAGGGGTCATTAAAAGATCTTGGTAAATTTTCAGAAGCAATCTAGCCTATTTTGCTATTCCTGTTGAAATTCTATTTCATCTTTATGACCAATGAAACTTTCCCTGGAAATTCACCTTGCCTCAGATTTTTTATTTTTTATTTATTTATAACTTTTATATATATATATATATATATATATATATATATATATATATATATATATATATATATATATATATATATATATATATATATATATATATATATATATTATCTTATGAATTATGAATTCCAAAAGTCCAGGGGCCATACCTTATTTAATCTTTGTAGCTTCCTTACCATCCAGGATTTTGTATAATATTAAATTTTCAACAAAGGCCTGTTGAATTGCATTGATTTCTGAACCTCTGATATTTCCACATATGAGGGAAAAGCTTTTATTTGCTAAATAGGATCCCATTTGGAAATGTTAAATAAAAAGCGGTGGAATGGAGGTTGTAGTTTGTGGCAAATGTTCAACTTCAGGAGAAATACTTGACTAGATGCATCCAGAGTCACACAATACTTTTTGTTTATACTTCAGGGACAAAAATACATTGTGGAAATAATCCCTTAGATAATTCCTTCATTAAAATACTATTCAATGCTTCACTATGGCTACATTGGGTTCTTTTTTTAAAATTTTTTTTATTTAGAATTTTTTTTATAATATTATCCCTTGTGTTCATTTTTCCAAATTATCCCCCCCCTCCCTCCACTCTCTCCCCCCAGTGACAGGCAATCCCATACATTTTACATGTGTTACAATATAACCTAGATACAATACATGAGTGTAAATACCATTTTCTTGTTGCACATTAAGTATTAGCTTCTGAAGGTATAAGTAACCTGGGTAGATAGACAGTAGTGCTAACAATTTACATTCACTTCCCAATGTTCCTTCTCTGGGTGCAGTTATTTCTGTCCATCATTGATCAACTGGAAGTGAGTTGGATCTTCTTTATGTTGAAGATATCCACTTCCATCAGAATACATCCTCATACAACATTGAAGTGTATAGCGATCTTCTGGTTCTATTCATTTCACTCAGCATCAGTTGATGTAAGTCTCTCCAAGCCTCTCTGTATTCCTCCTGCTGGTCATTTCTTACAGAGCAATAATATTCCATAACCTTCATATACCATAATTTACCCAACCATTCTCCAATTGATGGATATCCATTCATCTTCCAGTTTCTAGCTACAACAAAAAGAGCTGCCACAAACATTTTGGCACATACAGGTCCCTTTCTGCTCTTTAGTATTTCTTTGGGATATAAGCCCAATTTAGCAGCAATGCTGGGTCAAAGGGTATGCACAGTTTGATAACTTTTTGGGCATAGTTCCAAATTGCTCTCCAGAATGGCTGGATTCTTTCACAACTCCACCAACATACATTGGGTTCTTAAAAGGCTAAGGTAGAGAACCATGAGTTTTGACTGGTTCATCCAAACTGTGAAAGGCTTTCTGTTTCCCAAGCACCAAACCAGTTACACTTGGAGAATCTCTGCCAGAAGGTTGGCCACCAAAGGATGCCATTTTGTTTTGTTTTGTTTTGCTTTGCTTTGACGGCAGTAATTCAAAATCACCTCCTGGAATTTGGCATCACAAATGAAACAAGTTTGCTTTTGAAGAACTATTAAATGATAACAATAGTAATATCTTATATTTGTACAGCACTTTACTTTTCAAAGGGCTTTCACCTATGTCAGATCTACATTTTGAACAAAGCAGTCCAGTGGAAAGAACACTGATCTAGAAGTCTTCAGAAGCCCAGAATTAGAATTGTACTTACTAGTTCTGGGAGCTTAGGCAAATCATAGCGTCTCTGAAGATAACAGCTCCTATCATAGATCCCTTCAAGGGTTTTGTGAGGGTCAGATGATACAATGCATATAAAAGCATCGTGTATGTACAAAGCAACAGAGAAATCTGTGCTATCATATTTGATATGTGATCCCTACTCATGTCGGAGTGCAGAGCAGAGAATGATAGAAAGCACAGAAAGTCCAACAATATACTATATATAAATAAATCTAACTACATTACAAAATTCTAAAAATGACAGCTTTTGTTTCATCTCTCTCCTTCTGCGACTTGAATAAACTTAGTTTTCTAACTCTGACAAGTGCATAACATTTACTGACTCCAAACTAAAAAGCTTTTTTGATTCAGACTAGGATCTGCCTTTAGAGAGAATAGAAATCCAAGAAATTAGCTAAGTTCCTGACATCAGGATTTCTTCAGACCTACTCTGAAGTAGAAAAGACTACACAAGGCAGCCAGTCAGATGGATCAGAGATTTAGAGCTAGAAGGAAATTTAAACATAATCTAGTCCAACTGCCTCATTTTATAGAGCAGGAAGCTAAAGGAAGGGTCTCCCATCTAAAAATGACTAAGTAAAATTAGGCTTTACAGGGCCATTCCAAAACTAAGTATTTTGGGTTTTCCTTCAGGCAAGATCTAAACAAAAAACCCAAGCCATAACCACATGATAATTCCTTACTGGTAGGTCAAAAGGAAGTGAACTGGCAGATTAACCAGGCAGGCAATTGGAAACAGGAGAAGCAGAAGGTTTGAAAAATCTCTGATAGAGATCTGACCACGTCTCATGACAGAAAGTCACAAGGATTTGTATTCTATATTTAAGAAGATAAAACCAATTCAGAAATCTGATTTTCAGCTTCTTTGAGTCAACATTCTCAAAGACCAAAAAACTTCAGATCTATGTTCTTTGGGCTTTGTGAAAGTTCAGGAGAGGCACTAACATCATAACATAGTCATGGGGGAAAGGAAACCTCAACATTATCTGACGCAACTGAAGTTTTGAATACAGAGAAAAGAATAATTCAATTTATTCACTGTTCTACATTATGGCAGATACATTCTAGAGTAAAACATACCCAAATATAACATGCTGTCCACATTTGTATTTATTCTGCAATAAATGCTTAAATAATCAAATTAACTTATTTCTCTGGCATGCTGAGTCATCCATCTGACCTCTTTGACTTCCTGCAATGAAATATTTCAATGCCAACTGGACTTTTATGGAACTGACTCATAAGAAGAAAATTTTTTAAAATGACGTGGGAAATAAAGGAATTTTATTTATCACCTTTGAACTAAATGAATGATAAGGTAAAGAAATGAGGGAAAGCACAAAAGTACCCAATATATACTTCAAGAAAATTAATCCTATCTTATACTATTATTTGTCCTTCATTCTAGAGAGAACCATGACATCAGCAAGGTAATGTCATGATTTGTAAATAAATTGGATTTAAGTAAGACAAGGCTGTACAAAGTCACCAGCCTCACTCTCTTCTCTGGAGCCATCTGGGTCTAGTGGCAAGATATAGATCTGGACAAATGGAAATAGCCCTATCCTGTCTTATAGTAGAAAATCTTTTGCTTTGTTTTGCTGAGGCAGTTGGGGTTAAGTGACTTGCCCAGGGTCACACAGCTAGGAAGGGTTTAAGTGTCTCAGACTAGATTTGAACTCAGGTCCTCCTGATTTCAGGGCTGGTGCTAGATCTATCTACTGTACCACCTAGTTGTCCCTATGGTAGAAAATCTTAAGGGCTCCTTTCCACATCTACATATTAATGCTATATGCTATGATTACCATAATAGATAATATATTTAAAGACATTTCTGTATGTTTCCTGTTTCCTCCTCTTCAATGATGATCTGATCCAAAACAAAATAAATAAAACAGCATAAAGAAAATCACTTTAAATGGTTTTTAATAATTTCCCCAGGCAACTCTAATCCTAATAATGCTGTATCTTTTGTTTAATTTACATTTTCACAGAGAAACTTGGAAATTTTAACCCCCCTAAAAAAACCCAAAAAAACAAAAAACAAAAAACAACAAAACAGATTCTCTCTAAATGGAAAACATGGCTGGCTTACCATTTGAAAAAAAAAAACAAGCAAGCCTCAATATTGTTCAATCAACTTGGCAATATTTGTCCCATCAAGACACTTACTGTGTGGACTAAATAAGTACAATGCTTGGCACATAATAGACACTTAAAATTGTTTGCTGACTGACTAAATAATTAATAATCTGTTACTGAGCTTAATAGGACCTGTACAGACTCAACATAGATTTCTAAGTTGATGCATCTCAATTTTGCTATTAATGACTTGAAGGGGGGGAAAAGTGGTGGGAATTCAGTCTACATAATCATTCAGTTACTAGTTTTTCTAGTATCTAAGTTCATTTATATTAATCAGAAAGAGTCATTTCTTTAAAAACCCATCATCAAAACCCTTCATTCATCATTGTGAATCTTCTTTTGAGGAAATCCAGTTTAACCTGTAGTCCTGATACTCAACACTATTCAATAGGCCAAGAGTAGTTGTACTTTTCAGGGCAAATTAAAGCCCAAGGGAATGTAAGTACTATACCAGTAAATTGATGTGCCAAGGCTATCCAATAAGCCTTTCTTTTAATTGTCAGAGGTCATAAAAATATATACCTACGTACATTGAAATCAGTAAAGATTTCTGATTCTTCACATTCACAGCAAAGTATCGCTGATTCACTTTCTTCCAAATGAGAGCTCTGAAATGCAAACAAGATCATTTCAGTGATCCAAGTAAGTCCACAAGCAAATGAAGGAAAGCCAGAAGGAGTCACTAAATCAGCATAGGATCATGGGTGAGAAGCATGCTAAGATTCTGATTAATGATGGATAGCGTGGAAAGCATAGGGTTGGTAAGGTGATTGGTAAAGTGATTAAAAAGATCAAGTGGGAAAATTTGATTAGTTGAATCATCTTTAGATTTCATAAAAGTGCTGTCCTGTCTATAGAGAAGATAACACTGATAGAAGTTAACACTGATCAGCATGCATGATTATATTTTCATAAGAGTCAGAATTGCACATATTGTCTTAAAGATGTTCTTGTGACCACCAACACACATTTATGAGGTGGCTGTTCAGCAAGAAGCTTTTGAACAGAAGCTAAATGCCCAATGATGATAGAACCCATTGTTGTTAGTTCATAGGAACATGCTTTAAATTAAATAACAGAGGTAATGCAGGAAGATATCTTGAGGGGTGGGAAGACAGAATCAAAGTAAACTCATTCTATTCAAAATCCTCCAAATCTATCACAAAAATAACTTGAGACTTTTTTTTTCTCCCATTCCCATATCACTTTAAAGAACCTGTTTAGAGCAAAGGAGAAGGAAAATAAAATATAAGTCAAAAAATTTTAGCTGAAATCAATAGAGTATGTGTAACCTTGACTAGCAAAGTCACACCAAAAGAAAGAATCAAATGGATCCGTTAAAACCGGAAAACAGAAGTATCTCCAGACAGAATGGTGTATACTTTTTTTGTCATCATAATCTTCTAAATACGAATGTCTGGATTTCTGTCATTACATAATGACTCTGAAACTATCCCTATTGACTCATACCTTTGATCTATCAGAGTTGAGTCTGTTTCAACTTGTAAAAGAGCCAGACAGATTGAGTTTTAGAATGTAAATAAGCTTATATGAAGGAAAGCAAAATTGAGAATTGTTATTTTAGTAATTGTCCAGCTCCTCCTTTTCTCCCTTTATCCTCTGTCTACCTAATTCTCCCTTTGGCTACTTCCAGCTTCTTTCTTTACATTCAATTATTTTCTTCCTTAATCTCCTCTTCTGCCTCTATTAGAAAGTAAACAAGACAGCAAAACCATTAAAATTCTTGCTCTACAATTTGGAATTATGTCCAAAGGGCTATAAAACTGTGCATAACCTTTGATCTAGCAGTGTCACTACTGGATCTGTATCCCAAAGAGATCATAAAAAAAGGGAAAGGGTCCCACATGTGCAAAAATGTTTGTCACATCTCTTTTTGTGGTGGCAATCAGTGCATGGCCCATCATGGAATAATGGAATATTATTGTTCTATAAGAAAGCCTGGAAAAATTTAAATGAACTGGTGCTGAGCAAAGTGAGCAGAACAAGGAGAACTATATGCAGCAATAGCACAATAGCAAGAGTGTGTGAAGATCAACTATGAAAGAATTAGTTTTTCTTAGCAATGCTAAAAATGCATTTTGGATTTCCTTCGCAGGCTAATTGTACACTATTTCAAAGTTCAATTCTTTTTGTACAGCAAAATTAACTGCTTGGACATGTATAACATGTATACATATATTGTGCTTAATTTACACTTTAACATATGTAACATGTACTGGTCAACCTGTCATCTGGGGGAGGGGGGGGAGGAAGGAGGGGAAAAATTGGAACAAAAGGCTTGGCAATTGTCAGTGCTGTAAAATTACCCATGCATAGATCTTGTAAATAAAAAGCTATAGTTAAAAAAAAAAAGACTGCACATGTATAACCTATATCAGATTACTGTCTTGGAGAGGGACAGAGGGAAGAGAGGGAGAGAGGGAAAAAACTGAAACAAAAATGAATGATGAAAACTACCTTTACATGTAATTGGAAAAATAAAACTCTTTTGAGGGAAAAAATATCCTTGCTCCATTAAAGATGTATATGTGACATTTTCTCTATCACTCTCTCTTGCATTGAGGGATAGAGAATAGAGAGGGAAAGATTATGAAGGATAAAAAGGCAAGTTAGCTCATTTTATGTAAAAAGTGACATTTATATACTGCTTCTTAAGTTTGTAAAGAGCTTTAAATATCATCTTATTTTAACCTCACAACAAGTCCATAAGATAAGTACTTCTAGTAATAGTAATCCCATTTTACATTTCCTTATCCATGACTATACAAAGAGTGTTTACATTTGAACTCAGGTTGTTCTGACTCCAAGCTCAATAATCTATTCTTTGCTTTGTGCCAGGCTATCTCAACATGTATTTTGTTTTAATCATGATCAGTATAAACTAGAGTAAGAACTTAATTTTAAATAAAATATGTCATTAAAGTTGTCAATCATGAGTTAAGAATTAACCCTTCCAAAGCTAATAATAAATATCATTCATATAGTATTGTAAGCTTACCAGTGATTTCTCACAGTTCATGTAATGTATATAATGAGTTTTTGCAAACAATATGACAAGTTAATTAATATAGACTTCCACATTAACTTTGAAAGTCTTCATTCTTATGAATATTTCATCAAATTTATACCAATCCTTTTAAAGGACCTTTTAAGAGGTCTTATAATCTACATTTACATTCCTCAAATTATATTACAACTGTGCTATATACTTTTTTTTTTTTTTGCTGAGGCAATTGGGTTTAAGTGACTTGCTGAGGTTCACACAGCTAGGAAATGTTAAGCACCTGAGACCACATTTGAACTTAGGCCCTCCTGATTTCAGGGCTGGTGCTCTAACCATTGTACTATATGCTTATTAAATTATATATGCTGTTATCTAAATATTATTATTGTCTTATCAAATCTAATAAGATTTGACTCATCCATCAAATATGTACTTGTAACTAAGGAAAATGTATATGTAACATAGCACTAAATTAAGGATGCTACACGACAGGAATCATTTCTACTGTGACCCAGCAGAAATTAAAGGCCTGTTAAGAGATCTGGTAGCCCTCATTATCCTTTCCCATATCTTCCCATGGTGCTATGCAACCTTATCTTCCCCTTGCATATTAATGCCATAAGAAATCTGTTCTGATAATCGGCTGGGCAAGGAGAAATTAGTTACAATCTTTTAATGACATTTTTTCTCTTAAAAATATTCTTAAAATGCTCAACCATAAAGACAAATGCACACTATACATAAATGTGTGAAGGAACTTCAGGAACCCCAGGTGGTCCCTTTCATTTTATACCTGCATATGAACTCTGGAAAAATTCTATAAAAACCATTGGTACAGTTCCTCTAGAGACAAGTCATGTTTCAAAAGAACACCAAAAACTAGTGACTACAGAGAAAGTTACAAGAGTCTTTCACAAAATATTTAAATTTGTACTCTGAACATTAAGGTGAACATAAAACTCAGTTTACAGGCAGGAAAATTAAACAGAATAGTTATATAATTCATGCTTTTCAAACTATTGTGCTGAACAAAGGCTACCAGGCAAAAATGATGAAGAGATATTGGAAGAAGAACAAGATGGTACACACATACACGCACCTTCACCCTTTGTCTTATCCATGCACAGTACTTTTTAATCTGACTTATAAACACAATGTTCTAATTCTGCATTATACAAATAAAAAATTTTATCTAAATGCAAATGATTAGAGGAATTTTCTCCTTACTGGATCACTGCCATGTTGTGGCAGAGAGGTTTACCATAGCTCAGTGAAATTATAAGCTATGCCATGAAGGGTTCACAGTGGAGAGTTCTGACAAAAGATGATCCACTGGAGAAGAAAACAACAAAATATTCCAGTACCTTTGCAAAGAAGATTCCACGAACAGGGGGTAGCTAGGTGGCGCAGTGGATAGAGCACCAGCCCTGAATTCAGGAGGACCCAAGTTCAAATGTGATCTCAGACACTTAACACTTCCTAGCTGTGTGACCCTGGGCAAGTCACTTAACCCCAGCCTCAGAAAAAGAAAAAGATGATGATGATTCCACAAACAGTATTACAATGACAAAAGATATGGCACCTCTCGGATAGCATCTAACATGGCACTAGGGGAGAATGGAGGACAATTGCAAGTAGCAATACTAATACTAATGAAGCAACCGGGCCAAAGCCAAAGAAAGCCCAGGTATGTATGCCTCTGGTGATGAAAGGAAAGTCTGAGGTTGTAAAGATCAATATTGCATGGGAAGCAAGGTAACCTGGATTTGGCCAAACACAAGATAGAAAGAAAGATTAAACACTGACAAGTTGGTTGTCGGTGAACTTAAAATAGATAAAATGGGGAAATTTAATTTGGGTAATTCTTATATATATTAATGTGGGCAAGAATACCTTAGAAGAAATGGAGTTGCCCTTGTGGTCAATAAAAGGGTGAAAAAAACAGTACCACAACATATACTCAAAAATGATAAGAGTGATATCTGTTTGAAGCCAAGGCAAATCATGTAACATCAAAGTAATACATGTCTATTCTCTGACTATATAGCAAAACTGTATACTTATTTAAAAATATGCAGAGTATATCATGTGAAATGCTAGGCTAGGTGAATCAAAAGCTGGAATTAAGATTATCTGAAGAAATATCAACAATATCAAACACACAAATAATGCAATTTAGGTAGCAGAAAGTGAAGAGGAATTAAGAAGCCTCTTGATGAGGATGAAAGAGGAGAGTGTAAAATCTGGCTTGAATCTTAACATAAAAACAAAAACAAAACAAAACACCCTTAAACCCAAATGTGGTCCCATCATTTTCTGGCAAAAAAGGGAGAAGAAAATAGAAGCAGTGTAAGATTTTATTTTCTTGGAATCAAAGATCATTGCAGATAGTAACTGCAGACATGAAACTAAAAGATGTGTGATCATTGGAAGGAAAGCTATGGCACATCTAGGTAGCACATCAAAAAGTAGAGACATGGCCTAACCAACAAAGGTCTGTAGTGTTAAAATTATGGTTTTTCCCAATAGCAATGCATGGGTGTAAGAGTGGACTATAAGGAAAGTTGAATGCTGAAGGATCAATCCTTTTAAATTTGGTTCTAGAGAAGAAAGACTTTTGAGAATCCCTTGGACATCAAGGAAATCAAATTAGTCTATACTTAAAAGAAATTAATGCAGGCTTTTCACTGGAAGCTCAAATATTGAAGCTGAAGCTTAAATACTTTGGCCACAAAATGATAGGACATGACTCATAGGAAAAAACTATGATGTCAGGAAAGATTGAGGGCAAAAGGAAAAGGGGATGACAGAGGATGAGATGGATAAATAATGCTAAGGACACAACAAACATGAGCTTGAACAGACTCCAAGAGAAAATGGAGAACAGAAGGACCTGGAAAACTTTGGTCAATGGAACAACAAAGAGTTAGATATGACTGAACAACAATGGAGAAATTTTACTAACAACTTCCCAATTACCCATAATACTAATTTTAGATGATAACGGTGCAACAAATTTATAGCCATGCTCTATAAATGCATAGTGACCATATTTTCTGAAGCAAAATTCAGAACATATACATGAGCATATACATGGTCTGACTTCAGAAGATTTTCTATTGGATTTGTGAATGGATCAAAAGATTTGAAATCAGACTTGTCCTAGAAAATTTGGGGTATATGGTTCAGGAGATAATACCTTACCCAGTCTTTCAGCACCATAAGTTTTACTGATATATCACTTGTTTTGCTACTATACTTTCATTTGTGTTTTTTTTTTCTTTAACTTTAAGATCTTGTTTAGTAATTTTCAGTCATGTCTGACTCTTTGTGACCCCATTTGGGGTTTTCTTGGCAAAAATATTGGTGGTAGTTTGTCATTTTCTTCTCAATCTCATTTTACAGATGAGGAAAGCGAGGCAAACAGAGTTAAGTAATTTGTCCAAGGATTACACAGCTAGTATCTGAGGCTGGATTTGTATTCAGGAAGAAAAATCTTCCAGACTCCAAGCCTGGTGCTCTATCCACTGTACTACCCAACTGCCCCAACTTTATGATTTAGAACATGACAAAACAAAAACCATTCTTATCTTCAAAGATTTTGTTTAAATATTGGAACTAATTCATGACCAATATAAACTTAAGTAAACTCTCTCATTTAGTGACCTTATTAGTTCCTATGAGTGTAATTATTATCTATATGCAAATAACTTCTAGGTTGTCTCTTATGTTAGCAATTTAAGAGAATATTTCAAACTTGATGTCCAAAAACATTTCGACCTCAGTATGTCCAAACCTGCCCCTCAGCCAAATGTCCTCACTTCTGCAAAGAGTATCTTTTAGATTCACCTTAATCACTCTCTAGTCATCATTCTCCTTCACTTCACATATCCAATTAGTTTCCAAATCTTGTTATTCACAGTTCTACATTCCCTTTTCTCTGCTCATATAGTGATCAGGTCCTCATCACCTCTGATCCCCTGGTCTCAAGTTTCTCTCCATTGTAATTCATTCTCAATTTTCCTCAAATATCAGTCTGATCACATCACTCTTTATCCAATAAAGTTCAGGAACTCCCTCTTACTCCAAAATCAAAAATGAATTCCTTTGTTTGGCATTTAAAACCTTAAGTAAATTGGCCTCAATCGATTTTTTTCAGTCTTATTTCATTCTCCCCTTCTCTCTCTCCCTTGCCCTCTTCTTCTTCCTCCTTCCCCCATCCCTTTCTTCCCCTAACCCCTCTCCCTTCTCCCTTCTTCCTCCTCCCCTCCCCCCTCTCTGCCTTGTCTTGCTGATCCTTATCTCCCACCCATCCCCCATGCATGCCTGGAACACATTCCCTTCTCATTTGTATCTTCCTTCATAGTGGGGAAGCTTAATTACACTTACACTACTGAAAGAGTTCATTTGAAGCACAGAGATAATGATTTGACTTAAAATCATAGTAAATGTAGAATTTTAGAGCTGGAAAGATCCTGGCAGAACATTTAGTCCAACAGATGAGGAAATGAAGGCTCAAAAGAAGTGATGTGTCCAATGGTCTTGCAGAAATAACAAGTAGAGAAGCAAGAATAATAATTTAAATCTTCTACCTCTAAATCCAGCTCTCTTTCCATCATGCCATCTTACCTCTAAATAGAGACACAGCCTAGACACACTAGCATTTGCATAAGGAGCTTCACTTCTCACACTGTGGGGATATGCCCCATTTTAAAAGGCAAAAGTAATAAATGTCACACCCTCTAGAAAAAAGTAAGAATCAACATTAAATGGAGGAAATTAGATGGCTTCACAGAAGGAATCTGCTACAATAAATATATTTGAAAAACATTCTATTCTAAACAACCACCTTTGGAAAATCAAGGAAACACAAATCTAAAATCTGAAAAGAAAGCTCAAATTCAATTGACTGTTTATCACCTACCCAAGGATTGCTTTCATGAAAGAAGTTTGCAAAGAGTCCCATAAAAGAAAACCAGAAAGAAGAACCTGTCAATCTGTTCAATCAATACTGCTATCCAGTGGAAAGAGGATTCTGGATCTGGATACTAATCACAGTCTTTAGGAACATTTCCACCTGCAAAGAGGTTTAAAATTTGCTAGCTTTATGGACATTTTTCAGAATAAACCACTCCCTTTTTAAAGGAAAATCATTTTCTTGAACTAACTCAATAGTTGGCATGTGTGTCCTGGGGAGACAATTAAAGGCTCTTTTCCCAGTTATATTTCCCCTTATAAATTACAAAATACCCTTCTGGTGTGTGTGTG
Organism: Sminthopsis crassicaudata; assembly: GCF_048593235.1. Classification (NCBI taxonomy): domain Eukaryota; kingdom Metazoa; phylum Chordata; class Mammalia; order Dasyuromorphia; family Dasyuridae; genus Sminthopsis; species Sminthopsis crassicaudata. The sequence continues at coordinate 452,851,411 of NC_133620.1, forward strand.
TGTGTGTGTGTGTGTGTGTGTGTGTGTGTGTGTGTGTGTGTATGTGTGTGTGTGTGTGTGTGTGTACTCAATTACCATGACTATTTCTTAGAAGTTTCTGAATCAACAAGGCTAAGGTTAAGGTCTGAAGCCTTAGCCGACTGTGGTCAAACCAAGGTACTATGGCCCTGTGTAACTAGTCAGCTTCTCTTCAATATCAATTATTAACTATAATAGGACAGTAGTCAAGAATGGCAATGCAATATATAATAAAAACTTATAAATTCTATCCCAGAATACTGCCTAGGCAACAAAAATGAAAAAAAAATCACTTAACACAAAAAATTGCAATGAAACTTCACCCAAAAAAGGAATGATTATTTTTCACCAAGGAAGCATTTAGGAGTCTTTTTTTTTAAGTCATAGAAAAACCATCACAGATCTCCTTGAAACATCTTTTAAATGGCACATAAATGGGTAGGATGTAGAAAATATTGGCTAAGATTGTTAGTCAAGTACCAAGTTGATAAAAAGAATTGCAGAACAGAGTATTTTTGAAACCTAAGTTACAGAATGTAATACTTTTAAGTAGCCATTACCCACAAAGTGTGATAATCTAAGTAGGTGAAGTGTGGCATAAGAATTCATGTGCTAAGGTTTTGAATAGTCCTACAAACTGCACTGTTACCCAACAGTTCCCTGAAGGGAGAAGTTGTCTTATGAAACCGTTCTACCACAAGCTTCAGAAATTGCAGCTCCTCTCAGCAGACACTTTGCTGGCCTGCCTATGTGATTGTATGGACTGTCTCCCATGACCCTTTCCACTGGTACCTCTTAGAATCCCCAGCTTCCTTTCAAGTTCAGCTCGGTGCTATTGCACAGGAAGCCTTTTCCCACTCCCCCCAGTTATTAGTACACTCCCTTTTCTCAAACTATCATGCCTTGACTTCACTATTTCTATAATACACATCACCCACACCACACATAGGGGAATATAAGCCCCTCAAGGGCTGAGCTTAATTTATCTTGTAGCTCTGGCACACAGTAACTATTTACTAAAGGCTTGCTGGATTGGAGTTAGTTTTGATATCTGTTATACATGGTTATTAAGAGATAGAACAAAAATCTGATCCTTAGGTTCTATCTATGTTGATAATGGATTTTTATGTTTTTCACAATATATATGGAATCTAAGTATTTATAAAAGATTGTCATGTAGCAAATGTGTTAGTAAAATATCAAACAAGAAAAATAATAGAAAGCCTTAAACTTGGTGTTAGTTTGATTAGCCACGACTACTGTGGGAACAAGTCTATGATTAACAAAAGATTTTTTCAAAGGCTGGTTAATGCTAAGTACTTTGTTACTTGTGCTCAACCAGATGAGCAATTTCACGGCCCAGGGATGTCTGTCACACAAGAAAGTCCTCTGTGGATTTGATTGAATCAAAGTAGACAACAGTCAGTCAGCTGCACGATCCCACCATAAATGCCACAGGGTACAAATGAAGTGGCCCAGTAATTCCATAAGCTCCTGTCCTGTCATTTGAGCACAAAAGACCCTCTGGATGACCAACCATTCAGCAACAGGGATATGCTTAGTTGCTTTCCTAGTAGGAGTGGTTTGGATTTGAGCTGATGCATAGTTTTGTCTTGTTTCCTTAATGACCAAATTGCTCATATTTTCAAGATGATTAGTCATTCATATAGTCCACAGTTAGAGATCAGCAGAGCCATTAAACTACAGCTCTGACTGCAAGCAAAGGCCATTGACTTCTAAATCCCTTCATAAGTAGCACCAATCTTTCCAGACTCACTGGCTAGTATTGGCTCTCCTGTACTCTCTGATCCAGCTTAACTAGCCTCCTTTCTTTTCTTTACACACACTACATTCTCCACACCTCATCCTCCTCATCTCCATCATATAGAACCCTTCTCTTCCTTAAAGATGCTTCTTGGGTACCATCTCCCTTTTCAGATTCCATTCAAACTACCAGCACTCAGCACTCTTCCTCCCAAACTAGCTTGTATTTCTGTCTCTGTCTCTGTCTCTGTCTCTGTCTCTGTCTCTGTCTCTCTCTCTATATATATATATAGATATAGATATAGATAGATAGATACACATACATATATAGATAGATTATAAATATAAGTATATATTACATATATAATATAAGCATATGTGTATTTATATTTATATGTATTCATCCATAGTTGTTCATTCATTTTAGTTGTGTCTAACTTTGTGAACTAATTTGGATTTTTGTTTGTTTTGACAAAGACACTGTAGTATCCATGGAGTGGTTCTCCAACTCAATTGAAAGATAAGGAAACTGAGGTAAACAAGGTTAAGTAACTTATCCAGGGTCACATAGCTGGTGTCTGAGGGCAGACTTGAACTTAGGAAGAGTTTATCTGACTCCAGGCTCAGCACTCTATTCACTGTGCTACCTAGCTGCTAGATAGATTTGTGTGTGCACAAACATAAACACATAAATGTATTGTGTATATGTACTTTTCTCAATCACTGGAATGTAGGCTTCTTTCAAGCAGGAATTCATTCTTTATACTTGTATACTATGCACCTTACCTGGGCAGGAGCTTAATAAATACCTACTGATTTAATAGTAGTAGCTGCTGCTGTTCTTCCTGTTAAAAAAATAATGCCGTTTGGTGATTAATTGCCACTTGGGTGTATGGAGTATAATTGAAAATGGACTGAAAATCCTCTAGTTTTTTTTTCTGATTAGTAACTATAGCTCTTATCTGAGTGTCCATTGCTGCCTGAGACACTACTTCTCTAATACTGACAGTCAACATTAAGAAGCCCTATTTGTGATAATAGCTCAACAGGTTTCTCAGTTCTGCATGGCTATATGGCATCATCTGAGAGAATGTTTTAATTGAATCTTTACAGAGTTTATTTGTCATAATTGCCTACAAAGATCCTATTTCTACAAATATAGCTAAAAGCAGGTGTTTGTATGCCTTGTTCTTTCTGTTCTTTGCACATTTCTGGTTCAATGAAGTCACCCTACTAGCACTAAAGTGAGCTCATAACAACACATTTCCATTGTACTGAATATGAGCAAAGAATGAATACAGCAAGATACCCAAACAGTTGTTTTGTAGCAAGCACAATCACTGCAAGAAGGTAGATCAAAACAAAAACCTTGTAAAGATAGTGATTACTGATCACGATGGATGATCCCGAGCCATCAAAAATATCAATTATGGCTCATATCCTATTTGAGAAATGACTTTTGGTAAAAGTACTTCTTAAAGGGATAAATCTTGGTTATTTAAAAAATTCATTGTGTGGAATACTATTTTTCCTGATGATAATGGATAAGTGAGACATCATTATAGCAGCATTTATAGAAAAGCACACTAGAGAATCATAGAGTATTAGAGCTGAAAGACATCAAAGGTTATCTAATACAAACTAGTATTTCAAAGGTGAGGAAGCTAAGGTTAAAGAACTTAAGTTACCCAATCTTACATAGATATGTCTGAAAAACCCATTAAATCCTACCATTTCTTAAGAGTTTTCTTTCCTGACATCCTAGGCTTTTGCAATAAAGAAAACATCATTTATGAGACATCTTCTGGAGTGATGAAGGCACCCTTAATCTTAGCTAAAAGGCTAAGAAATGATTAGTACTGCACTAAGACGAGAACAAAGGAATCAGACTGGCTGGCATAGGGGTCAGTTGCTTACTGGGTCTTAAGTGTCTAAATAAAGTGCCAGTGATTTTCATAAGTAGGTAATGTGAAAATAGGGTTTTTTTCTACAGCCAAGTGGAAAAAATTGATAAGCTTAAAAAAATAATACACATTCAACTCAAAGACAAAAAGAAAATTGAGCTTTTAAATACTAAAATATTAAATCTTACTCTAATCCATAATAGAAAGGAATGTGAAATTATGCCTAAAATTTCAGATTGACACAGTGCCACAATTCAGTTACTGGGCAGAGAGATAACCATGTTTATTATTATTTTAACAACAGAGCTTGTAATGGAAAGAGGAAACTGACAATATAAAAATTTGCCCTGGAAATGGAACAGTCCCAGTGGTCTGCCTTCCAGAACACCCTCAGATTCAGGTTAGAAAACAGTGAAGAGGGTGGAAGGACTATTAGTTGTCAAGATTCCATCTTCTTCGAGATGGGTGAGTCATCACATGAACTCCCATCTATCATGCTCTTTAAGGAAGGCTCAGCTTAAGTCTTCATGGCCCAGTGCCTGAAGAACAAACTTGGAAAAGACAAGGATAGTGTTGGCCCCAATGGAATGTGATCATGCTCTTCACTTGCACTCATATTGAAAAGATTATCATTGCTTTTTGTATCTAGGGCAAGAAGAACAAGGAGAGAGTAAACTGCACCAACAAGATCATTTAGACCTGTAGCAAATATATAGACTGTATTTTTTTTTTTAAAAACATAAACAAGAAGAAATTAAAGACTGACAAAATCCTAAAAAGATGGGAAAGATCACATGAAAAAGATGAAGAAAGAAAAACTTATTAAAGGGGACACTTATTCCTAGGTCAAAGATTTAAGGACAAACAGATCTAGATCGAATATCTACTGATTAGACCCTAATGTTTACAAATTATGATGCACATCTACTTAAGCCAAGAAGAAAAAAAAATGCTCTTGAAGGTTGAAGAACTTTAAAGTAATAAATAATAATAAGCACATAACACAGAATTTGGATTATTAGTCACTGAGCTACAAGTATTCAATATTTTCAATGCCACTGCCATTTACAGTTTTAAAGGGGAATAATACCCTAAAGGCAGGTCACTTCAGAACAAATGCTACAACTAAAAAACCCTCAGACACCCCCCCCCCCCCCGCCCCAATCGAGAGAGGGAAAGAAAACGAGAGAGCAAGAGTATCTTAGCTTTGTTTGATCAATATCGTTTTCTAATTAGTACTAGAACTAACCCACAGCTCTCAGTTCCTTTCCTAAGGGCCCAGTCATAGCCAACCACCCTCTCAAGAACCATTAGGTTTTCTGACGGTAAAGACCTTGACCCTGTCAAAATATACAAGTGGAAACTCGGCTCCCCAGACCCAGCTTTCCCTGCCTTATTTGCTTTGAGCCTCAGATTCTGCCTGAGGCACACAATTCTGCCTTCAGAACAACTTCATTGCCTAGGTTGGTTGTCTGAGCTTTGTCCACCAGCCAGGCCACTCTCTTGCATGTTAATGTAGTATTTGTAAGTCCATTAGGTCCCCAAGAACTGCCTAACCTTCTCTAGGGGAGAGTGAGTCCCAGATAGAGCTAGATCTTCAAGTGTGACCCTGAGATGTAGGGAAATGAGCCTATAACTAAAGGAGAATGGGGCATTTGCCAGAGAGGCATAAACAGGTCATGGGCCTCTGTTTGTTCACTGAAAGAATTAACATGTCAGAATGCAAAAAATTAATACCTATGAATAGCAAAAATTTTTAAAAAATGAAATCAGTCCATTTTAGTAGGGCCTTCTATATCATTATTTACTGGAGGCTCCCATACAAGAACTCTCTGAGAGAAAACAATATTTTTCTTTCTTTAAACAAACATAACATTGTTTTCTCTTAAAAGTCTACAAAAATTATTAGCCACCTTTATCTCAAAACAGAGTAGAGAAGCAGAGATTCTTCTGGACAGCATCAGTCCAAAAGGTCAGAGAAAATTCTGATGTGCACATATTTACTGTATGACATGTAAAAAGACTTCCACATGAATTGTTGACTCACATGACAACATCACAAGAATCCAACCGAAACTGCACTGAGGATTCTGGGTCTTCTCAAGGACTTTTGAACCTTAAAAAAAGTCATCTAACAAGAAAAGGAAGAGAGACAAGATGGAATTTGAGGAATGAGATCCTGGTGAACAGGGTTAGGGGGCAGCGAGAAGGCAGGAGATGGGCCTGGTTCTCACAAGGACACTTCCGTTTGGTTTGCTGTTTCCAACATCTGCTACTAAAATGATTTCTGCAGCACAAATGCTTACAGATGCAGTACAGCTGGCTCACTGCTGGAATCATAAGCTCGTCAGTAAAGCAGGTTTAGTGGATATTTCCATTTGTGTTTCTGTGCTTTCAGACAACTGGCAAATTTATGTTCTGGAACACTGGACTCAGAATGTTAATATTCTACTAAACTCTGCTTGGGGCTCCTAATGTTCACTTCGGCAATGAAAAGTTGACTGCTAGTCTCCAATGAGAGCAAAATTTGGATGCCCATTGCCACTAGAACATGCATCAAATGGCCAGCCCTAAAGGATGAAGAAAAGTCCTCGGCCTTTATCAGAAGGTAACTGAGGATGGTTCTCTCACTGTGACCCAGAACAACACACAAGGAAACAAACCAAATGGCTGCCCTAAGCTGAACGGTTGGCAATAGGGTTTTTCATCAGTGAGAGTTACTGAGGGCTATGAACCTACATGGTACTGAATTAATATCTCCACAATATAGAAGAGACAGCTGCTACCCTCAAAGACCTATTTCTTTCTAGAGCAACAGATGTTGCGATAACCAATTCAGGAGATGACCTGGAATAGTGGCAGGGCACTTGACTTGGAGTTGAGAAGGGCTGGGCCTAAATGTCACCGTAGCTACTTATCACTCACTGATCTTCAGTCCTCAGTCTTCTTATCTGTAAAGTGTTAGGATAGAACCTGATGGCTTTGAGGTCTCTTACAACTCTGAATCTAGGATTCTGTGATTTGATGGTCCCAATGTATTCCACAAAAGAGAAAATGTTTCTGTTAGCTTTTAAAAGAATTCTAACTTGGATTAATCACCTGCTCCATTCCAACTGATAAAATATCCATTTTATCAGTATCCACATTTTAGAACTTCTTAAACAGAAATTTCAGGAAACCAATTCTCAGTTTTGCCTTGTAAGTTACTATTGGTGTTTCTTGAGTTTTCATTTTGTATAAATTAATGAACTGAACAAATGCAAAATACTAACTTCAAAAAGTGAACTTAATTTTTGGTACCAAAGATGCATGAAAATGTGAATCTCTGGCTTTAATCAGTTTTATTAATATGCTTATAAAAGTGAAAAGCCACCCTTTCATTTTAAAATCATATTCTTAGGAGCAATAAAGAAGATATATACATAAGTGTGAGTGTGTGTGTGTGTGTGTGTGTGAGAGAGAGAGAGAGAGAGAGAGAGAGAGAGAGAGAGAGAGAGACGAGTGTGTGTGTGTGTGTGTGTGTGTGTATTTATAGTAATGACTGTTCAGTTGATGAAAATAGCAAAACTGTCCTTTTAAGAGGATCCCATGGTCCTTTCCTTTTGAAAACAGGCAGTTTTTTTTTTCTCTCTTCAATAAACAAACAATTCAAAGCTTACTTTAAGATTAAGATAGTTAGGAAAAGTTCTGGGGTTCTCACTGTTTGTTCATCACAACTTCCAACAGGCCTGGATTAATATCATGTACTACTGCTTGACTTTTGTGAGACAGGACAGTGTCATCAACATATTAGGAAAAAATTAAGTAAATCTTCTCCTCTTAAGTTTACTTTGAAGTCAATGTGTGATTAGGACAAAGAAAAAAATATTCTCAATTGCAATTCCTAGTTCTGCCACATGACCACATGACATTAATTAAAAGGTTAAGCCAGAAACGAAATGATACATTAAATAACAACATTATTCCAGGTATATGCAAGACTTGGAAAAGGATCCTGGGGATTTCCTCAAGGGCTAATTTCTGGGGACTAAATCTACAAATGCCATGATTTGCTATGAAATTATTGTTCTAGAAACATCAAAGATTTATTCTCAATCCAAAAAAAAAAAAAAAAAAAAAAAAAAAGTGGCACTATCGTTTACTATCTTCCTTGGGTTCTGATCCACGATCTAGCTACTTCCAAATCACTCTCAGATTTTTTTTAATGATATGACCTTTGAGAATCTGAGAATTCATTTGTATGTTATTATGGTATATAAATTATAAGATTCTGGTCTAAACCTATATTTAACCAAACTGCGTTCTGTTTTTCTCAGTAGCTACTGTCAAATAAGAGTCCTTTCTCAAGTAATTCTCAGGTTTATCAAATACTGCATCACTGAGATTGTTTCTGTTTCTTGCATGTCTCATCTTTTCCCTTAATGAACTTTTCTGCTTTTAAACCAGTACCAAGAAGTAATAATTGTTGTATAAAATAATTTGAAGTCTGACAGTGCCATTCCCCCTTCTGTCTGTTATTTTAAATGAATTATGTTATTTCTTTTGGTTCTGTAAAATAACCCTATGACAGTGCAACTGTCATAATATTAAATCTATAAACATAATTACTATTTTGGTGTAGCTAATTATAAGCACTGAATATACCTCCAATTGTTTAATTCCTAAATACATTAATTTTTTGGGGGTGTGATGTTTTAAGCATCTTGATAAACTGATTCTGAGGTGTTTTGTAGTTATTTTGAATGAGATTTCTCTTTCTATTATTTATTTCCTCCTGGATTACTGTTATTGCTATGTAGAAATAATGGTGATTTTTGTGGCTTTACTTTGCATTCTACCACATTCCTTCTAAAGCTCGTCTCAATCAGTTTCTTTGCTGATTCTCTGGTTTTCTAAATAAACCATTAGATTATCTGCAAATAGAAATATTGTTATTTTCCCTTCATAGATGTGTATGACTTTGATTTCTCTCTTATTTAACTGCTAACCCTAGCATTTCTAGACTTTGTCAAATAGTGGTAGGGAGAGAAGAATTCTTGCTTTACCTTTGTATTTGCTAGGAAAATTTCTGGCTCAGTAATTAACTTGGAGTCCATTAACTTTTTCAAAAAAATATTTTGATAACTATTTTGAGATGATTGTTTTTCTTTATAATCCTGTATGTTTTCTTTTATATATTTAAAAACACTATTCTAAGGAGGTGTCCATTGGCTTCATTACATTGACAATAGGCTCCATAATACTTTTTAAAAAGCTAAGAAGACCTGTTGGGATATTTTTTTTTCATTTCAAACTATTTTTTTTCAATCAAAAAACTGATTTAAAATATAATAATGGTGCACTTTAACTAGAAATTATATTTGTTATTTGGAGTTTCAAATAGTTTTTCTTAGAACATGTGAATGTTGGCACTGTTTCATTTCACTGGTAATTCTTGAAGATTAAGGGCACACACATTTTTCTCTGGCAAGTATCATAGGAACAGGACCATCGCTGTTCATTATGATGATGTCATTAGGGCTGCTTTTTGAGGAAAGTTAACTCATGGCTCCTGGTCAAGCCATGGAAATCAGCTGAATGGAGCTATTTTTGTTTGTTTCTTTTGTTTTTTAAATGGTATACCTGTCATGGGTCTACCTGTAATTTATTTCTGTATCCTTCATAGCATCCTGGACACAGCCTTACTAAATCCCATGATTTAAAGCAAGGAGTACCTTTTAGTTAATCTTTATTATTTCACCTAGGATCTAGAAGAATGATCTATACATAAAAGATACCTGATATTTATTGAATTAAGTTGAAGGAGCTGTAGTAAGTAATCTCTAAGGCCATATTTTCAGCTATAAAATTCTAAGATCCAATTATTCCCCTACTTTAAAACAGCAGAGATTAAAATTTTTTTTATCCAAACTGGTTAAATGACTTCTTCAAAGTCACATAATTAGCTAACGATAGAATTAGGACAATGAGAACTACTATTGCTATCACTGTCTCATCTTTATATGGCACTTAAAGGTCCCCAAAGTACATAATTCTAAACATTATTACACTTGATCAGATCTCCCAACCATGCTAGTTGAATTCTACCTTCCTTCCCCTAAGGAGTAAGCCAATTCTGAGAGAAAAAGTAAGGTGAATAAAATAAGTATAATGAACCTTGAAGTCAAGGAAGAAGTGGATTCAAATCCTGCCTCTCACATTTTCTAGCTGTGTGAAGCCATCTGAATCTGAATTTATGATACTATGGCCCCAGTAATTAAGGCTTTTTAAAAAGCCATATTAAGAAAATATTTCAATTAGCTTCATTAAATTAAAAAATTAGATTGAGTTTTGACTATAACTTTAAAGGAGAAAGCATCATCTTGAACCATTATTGAAAGAGAGTATAATAGGGGGATGAGGAAAGTCTGGGAAGACAGTGACTACAAACTACTTTGCCAGAAATTTCTTCCATGTATGCCAGATGGCCATTCACATAACAGATTCAGAGGCTGCCATTTACTTGTTTTATGACCTTTAGCAAACTTCATGCAGATTCTGTGATCATTTATGAGTTTCCTAATATCTACTAATCGTCTATAATATGTAAGATGCAAAAATGTACAGTCAAATGTATGAGAGAATAATCATTCCCTAGCCTATCTGAATGCCTCGTACATTGTAGATGTTTAAACATTTCTGAAAAATTGAGTTGTGATAAATTCACATTAATGAGATAACACTGCTAAGAAAAAGATTTGATTTTTACTTTTCAAAATTACATAACATGGCTGAGAAGAAAATCCTTTAAAAGTTGATAATCTTGAGGTTTATTTAGCAGATATGACTTTAAAAACTCAGATGACAAGGATTCTGATAAAGGCCTCATTTTTAACACATAGAGAATTGACTCAAATTTATAAGAATACAAATCACTCTCCAATTGTTAAATGTTCAAAACATTTTGAACATGAACAATTTCAGCTAAAGAATTTAAAACTATTTCTAGTCATATAAAAATACTCTAAATTACTATTAATTGGAGAAATTAAAATTAAGACAACTCTGAGGTACCACTACATACCTTTCATTGGCTAAGATGGCAGGAAAAAATAATGAAAAATGTTGGAGAAGATGTGGGAAAACTGGAACACTAATACATTGTTGGTGTTGTGAACTGATCCAACCATTCTGGAGAGCAATTTCAAACTATACCCAAGGAGCTATCAAACTGTGCAAAAGCCTTTGATCCAACAGTGTCTGTATCCCCAAAAGATTATTAAAAAGGGAAAAGGATCCACATGTGCAAAAATGTTTGTAGCAGCCCCTTTTGCAGTGGCAAGGAACTGGAAACTGAGTGGCTGCCCATTAGGTGGGGAATGGCTGAATAAATTATGACATATGATTCCATAAGAAAACATCAGCAGGATGATTTCAGAGAGTTCTGGAGAGACTTACATGAATTGATGTTAAGTGAAGTGAGTAGAACCAGACAATAACAAGATTATACAATGATCACCTCTGAGAAATGTGGCTCTTTTCAATAATGAGATGATCCAGACTAGTTCCAATAAACTTGTGATGGAGAGAGACATCTGCACCCAGAAACAGGGCTATGGGGACTGAATATAGATCACAACATAGAATTTTCACTTTTTTGTTCTTGTTTGCTTTTTTCCCTCATTTTTTCCCTTTTTTTCCCCCTGTACAGCATGATAAATGTGGAAATATGTATTCTAAAAAAAAGTTCAGATGAGAGGGCCAGAGAGTCATGGATGGAGATTTGGATGAGGGTGCATATGTTGTCTTATCCTTTATGGCTTCAGAGACAGTAGTTTTTTCTTGAAGTTGCACGATCCCACCCCAGCGCTCAGCTTGTGGCCTGGTCCTTCTCGGGCGATGCTCCCTTCTCTGGGCCCACGTCCTCCTCACTGTCCTGTGTGCCCAGTACCCTGCTTCCTCACCATGCCTTCTGGAAGGCCCTTCCTGGTCTCGTCAGTGGGAATGCTCCCCACCAGATGGCTGCTGTCTGCTTGGTGTGCATATTGTACATGTTAGGACTTGGACACACCGTCTCTCCTGAAGAAAGCCAAGCTCCTCAAGGGCAGAGATTCCCTAGCACAGTGCCTGGTACTTGTAATAGAATGGTGATGTGTAAACTGAAGCACTAAGTCTTGCCCAGGGGACCCTCAGCAAATAAACATCAGGAATAGACATCAGTTCAGGTCTTCTGACTCCCTGATCAGCACTCTAATCTATGTGGCCTCTGTATTACTGAAAAGATGTGAAAAACAGCAAACAGATGCATCATCTCAGCTCCCACCACACCTGCTTGGGGTCGAGTGGGGATGGAAAGGGAAAGAGCCCTTCTCTTTCCACACTTAGAACAGCTGCCTTTGTAACTACCAGGAAATGCCCTCGCTAAATGTGCTCAGTAATCTGACTCTTTCCAGAGGATCCTTCTAGATCTTATAATCCTTGATGACACTAATTTGGGTTTTAATCTAAGGTGTAAGAAATCAGATCCATATGAATCAGATCCATATGGCATCATACTGACTTAAATTATCTATTCCTTGAAGAGATATCTCTTCCTTCTTTCCTTGAAAACTTATATTTATGTGGTTGCTGCAGTTTTGTGCTAGATCCTAAATCTAAAGACAGCTTACCAAGTACTAGGTCAGATAATCAAGGGGTTTTGCTATTGACTCTGCTTAGGTCTGACTTGTTCAGCATGTCACTTAATATCAGAGCCTAATACTTCCCACTCCAAACTATAAAAAGAAACTAATACTAGCCTCCTTACCTGGCTGGGATTTATGAGGAATAATTGATGTTTACAAAGAACTTCAAAATTTCAGAGGAAATTCCCCTTTGGAATTATAACATGGGAGATTGTTCATTTTATATATTAAATTGCCTTCCCAAGCTTCCTGTGAATCAGTTCTGCTTAAGCATTAAATATTCTCTAACTAGATGAAACGATAAGACACTAAAATAATTCCCCAAATTATCCAATGAATTTGAATTCACTTCCACTGAAGTACAAGTTTCTAACCACAAAAGAATATAATTCTCTAAAGTGTTCCTTTCACTATCCCAGTGTCTTGGCCCAAGTTAAGCATTTTCCTTCTGAAATTTTTCCCTTCTCACTGTATTGCTCTTACTTTTTAAAAGTACTTTCACAAAAACATCTCATTGATCCTTGTCATCATTCTAGAGAAAGATAAGGTGGATATATTTAATTTCCATTTTACAAATGAAGAAACGATACAGAGAAGTAAAGTCACTTGTCTGGTTTTATTTTTTAAAGAAAAAAAAGCAACATATTAATAGGCTTTTGTTTAAAACAAAAATGTTGAAAACATTTAAGTAGAAAAGGAGGATGGTTTCTGAGATACAGAATAAAAATTCACAAGGTTTGAATCAAATCCACAGACAGAAATGAAGAGCTCCATAAAATAACACAGTATCAATATTTAATAGGATTCCAAAAGACCTACTATTAACAAATCCTAGTCCAAGCCTCACTTGGTCATTGCTTGGGTTCTTACAGCTCAGAGTGAGTATAAACAGCAATTATTTCTGTATTAGCCAGAAACCAAGAGGGTCTTCCCTTCCCAGATTATTATTTTTGGACTGGTAAGAGACTATTATCTGCTTCATTTTTTAACCTAGCCTTATTCCCTAAATGGGCATTACCTTAGATAAACTTAGACCTCAGTAAGACCTCAGCTTAAAAAGGCCAAGGCCTCCCACTGCATCAGGGCCATCTCTAATCATTCTGATCCACATATGGCCACTGGACCCAGACAGCTCTGGAGGAATGAGGCAAGGTGACCTTGCCCAGCCTTCCCTCACTTCAATCCAATTTACTTGATTACTTGAAGATCATGATATCACCTCCCTGATGTCATGGACCTCTTTGAGAACAAAAGAAAAAACAACTTTGAACAGAACTGACTACAGCCAATTCAGGATTCTAGTTAACTACATTCTAATGGATCTTTCATCCTGGGCCGGTACTGGAAAATGGGATGAGGAAGGGGTTGAGAAGACTAGTGGTGGCTCCTCTTCCTTTTCTCATGGGTTGTAGCCAGCCACCTGGACTATGGAGTAAATGTACTGTAAGTTATGGGAGCAAAAGTCTTCTTCAGCTAGTAAGAAGAAGAAAGGGAAAAGTCCTATTAATCCTGTTAGTATTTGAGAGTTTTAGTCCGACCCAGTGATCTCACAAGCAGAGGGAATTTCCTCATTGGAAATTCCCTTTCTTAGTGCATCCTGGCCATTGTTCTTCAAAGAGAGAGTTGCTTGGAGCTTTGACAGTTTGCGTGATTTGTCTAGGGTCTCCTATCAGGTCAAAATATGAAATGGCCTCTTGTTGGTTGGGTGTCATATGCAGGCTAACCAGACCTGTTCTGGCTTTTGAAGACTTTCCAGTTGAGTTCTGCCTTAGATTCTTAGTGCATTGGGCTTTCATTATTCCATGAACTCATGGCACCAAAATGCATGTACTGCTTAACAGTTCATTTATATATGTTATATCTCAATTCCCTTGTTACCAAAACATGTCCATATCAGACTAAAAGTATGTGTGCTGATTTGTTTTCAAATGAAGTATTTGCTTCCCTAGGTATGAGCCAGAGGAAGAAACACAGATTCACAAAAAGTGATTAATGTCTTCAAAGACAAAATGATAAGAAAGAATGTAAGTTATATATAACTAAAATGCCTAGGATAAAGTTTTGAATGAGGGCTAAAAAGTATTAAAGAAGAGACAAAAGCCAAGGCTCTAGAACTCTGTCCTATTGGCAGCTATAATGTATGATCTTAGAAAAGTTATAGGAGATTCCTTGAGAATTCCATGTAATCACCATCAAAAAAGTCTGATCCTAAGTTATAAAACAAGAATGGTCATAAGGCTTTAAAAATGGATGAGATACAAAATCCACAAATTAAATGGAAAACTGAGAAATATACAACTGCCACAATAGTAGCCTCTCATCCAGAACCATTTTCCAAATAGAATTATCAAGAAAAGCTCTTGAGGGGTTCACAGGGATAGGAACTGAGAGGAAGGCAGGTCCTGTGATCTTACTGCTAAAGGGAATGCCCACATGAGCGCCGGGGTACAGCTTCTCTCCAACTGATCAAAAGATTGCTTGGAGTCTGAGAGTGACTTGGTGTTTGGATCTTACAATGCAAGGCCTAAAAAGGCCAGTTCTCTTACCTCTACTGGCAAAGATTGTACAAGCTCATATGTGAAATAAGAAGCTGAAACTTTACTAACACCTTTTAATTCTGTTCAAACTTTGCAGGATTTACAAGGAGGAAAAAAAAATCAGAAAATGCTATAAGAACGTTTCAAGATTTCTAGAGCAAAGTAGAACATACATACCCAGTTGGGTTCCCACCACCAAGCCTTGATTAACTCTACTGTAGGATAATGAAAGACCTGGCAGGTATGATTGCTGCATCACTGGGCTGATCTCTAAAGGATTGTTGAGAACAGAAAAAGCATCAAAATACTAGCAAAAGGCAATACTGCATTTTTCAAAAACAAGAAGAGAATGGAA
Organism: Sminthopsis crassicaudata; assembly: GCF_048593235.1. Taxonomy (NCBI): domain Eukaryota; kingdom Metazoa; phylum Chordata; class Mammalia; order Dasyuromorphia; family Dasyuridae; genus Sminthopsis; species Sminthopsis crassicaudata. The sequence goes on from NC_133620.1 coordinate 452,866,652, forward strand.
TCTACATATTACAGGCTCATGAACTGGTCTCCTCTTTCTGGAAAAGTTCTAAGTTATATTATTGAAGGGATGGTTAATGATCATCTCAAAAAGGAAAGGGTGATCACAAAGAGCCAGAGTGACTACATGGTGAACGAGGACCCTCATTTCTTTCCTCCTTTCACAGTTTACTTAAAGCAGATTAAGTGAAACATCTGACCAAGCCTCCCATGTGTTTTTGTGAAAAAGACAGAGAGCAATGGGCTAGGTGATAGAATGAGGCAGATTCAGAAGTGGTAAAGTTATGTTTCCATATCAGATTGAAAGTAGATCTTTAATTGAGTGATTCAGGGAGAGCTCTGTCTGTGCTTAGTATTATGTGTGCTGTTGAATATTTTTACCAATGACTCCAAGGCTCAGAGAGTCATTTAGGCAATCTGCAGCATTCACAAAGCTGGGAAAGGTAGCTAACATGCTAGCTGCTCTCCAGGATGCAGAAAGGCTTATAAAGTTAGTCTACTGAGTGTCAAAGATACTAAAAACAAACATAAAATCTCCCACAAGTTAAAAGGGAACATAACAAGGGAAATTGGGGGAAATTGGAGCTGTGGGCCTAAACAACAGTTCATTTATTAGTTCTAGGAATAAATAAAATTTATAGTTCTAGGAATATGAAATTACTTGAGTAAGAAGTAGTTTCTCCCCCCCCCCCCACCTCCTCAATCTCTAGCTTCTGGGATAAGAACTCACTATTTCACAAAAAATTGCTGGGAAAACTGGAAAATGTCAGAAACTCAGCATATAACTATATGATTTGGGCATAAAGAATGATACCATAAGCAAATTAGAAGAGCAAGGGATAATTTACCTATTAGATCTTTGGAGAAGGAAGGAATTCATGACCAAAGAAGAATTAGAGAACATTTTAAAAGACAAAATGGACAACTTAAATTAAATTTACAAAAAATGAATACATACAAGATTTAAAAGGATAGTACAAAGTTGGGAAAAATGTTCATAACCAGTGTTTCTGATAAAAGTCTCATTTCTATAAAGAACTGTTGTCAGATACCACTACACACCTCTTAGATTGGCTAAGATGATAGGAAAAGATGACAAATGTTGGAGGGGATGTGGGAAACCTGAGATACTGATACATTGTTGGTGGAATTGTGAACAGATCTAGCTATTGGAACTATGCCCAAAGGGCTATCAAACTGTGCATATCTTTTGATCCGGCAGTGTTTCTATTAGGCTTGTATCCCAAAGAGATCATAAAGTAGGGAAAGGGACCCACATGTGCAAAAATGTTTGTGGCAGCCATTTTTATAGTGGCTTGAAAATGGAAACTGAGTGGATGAACAGCTAAATAAATTATTGTATATGAATGTAATGGAATATTATTTTTCTGTTAAGAAATGATTGGGAGGATAATTTCAGAGAGGCCTGGAGAAACTAACATGAACTGATGCTAAGTGAAATGAGCAGAACCAGGAGATTATTCTACATGGCAACAAGAAGATTATATGAAGATCAATTCTGATAAATGTGATTCTTTACAACAATGAGATGACTGATGCCAGTTCCAATGGTCTTGTGATGAAGAGAGCCATCTACATCCAGAAAGAACCTGTGGGGATTGAGTGCGGATCCCAACATTCTCACTTTTTTTTGTTGTTTGCTTGCATTTTCTTTTCTTACGCATTTTTCTTTTTTTGACCTGATTTTTCTTGTGCAGCAAGAAAATTGTATAAATATGTTTTACACCTATTATTTTTAACATATATTGCTTCTTACTCTCTCGGGGAGGGAATGAGGGAAAGGAGGGGAAAATCTGAAACACAAAGCTATGCAAGGATCAATGTTGAAAAATTATCCGTGCATATGTTTTGAAAATAAAAAAGCTTTAAAAATTTAAAAAGAACTGTGTCATAATTATAAGAATTCAAGTTATTCCCCAACTGATAAATGGTCAAAAGATATGAACAGACAATTTTCAGATGATGAAATTAAAGCCATCTATAGTTATATGAAAAAATTCCCTACCATCACTAATAATTAGGGAAATGTAAATTAAAACAACTCTGAGGTACCACACCTCACACCACTTAAATTGGCTAAGATGACAGGATAAGACAATGATAAATGTTGGAGGGGATAAGGAAAACTAGGATACTAATATACAGTGCCACTACTGGGTCTGTATCCCAAGGAAATCGTAAAGGAAAAAAAAGGATCCACATGTGCAAAAATGTTTGTAGCAGTTTGTGGTAGCAAAGAATTGGAAAATGAGTAGATGCTCATCAATTGGGGAATTATTGAATAAATTGTGGTATATGAAAGTAATTGAACATCACTGTTCAATAAAAAATGAGGAATAAGCTGATTTTAGAAAGGTTTGGGAAGATTTACATGAACTAATGCTGAGCAAAACAAACAGAACCAGGAATATATTATACACAGTAATAGCAAGATTATGTGATCAACTATGAAAGATGTGTTTCTTCTCAGCAGTTCAGTGATTCAAGGCAATCCCAATAAACTTTGGATAGAAAACACCTTCTGCATCCAGAAAGAGAACTATAGAGATTGAATGTAAATTAATACATGCTATGCTCACACATGGTTTTTTTCTGTTGTTTTTTCCCCTCTATTGTGGTTTTTCCCTTTTGTTCTGATTTTTTTTCTCTCAATGTGATTCATAAAGAAATGTGTATTTTAAAAAGTTGATATCCATATGTAACCAGAAAAAAAATAATTTAAAAAAATTTTTATAGAGATATACTGCTTTCCATCCCTTCAAGCAAAAGTTGATTGACCACACACGGGGAGCTTGATCTGGCATGAATTGGCCTAAATGGCTGCTGATTTTCCTTTTGTGCAGTTCTTTGAATGATTGGATGCTTCTGGTATGTAAAGAGAATATTTACAAACACATCCATTCAAAAGAACTACATTATGTCCAGTCCCTTAAGCTTTTCCTAAAATGGATAAGACAAAAATGGATTTGGTAAATAACTTTAAGTTACTCACCATTTGGGAATAGCTGCTGCAGTATTAGAGCTTTTTGACACCTTCATGGATTATGTGTCTGGTGAGGACGATTGGCACTTGAAACCCTGATGTGGGCTGATACGGGCTGATGCACGAATTTACACAACCACAGGGTTGGGAAGTTTTTCTTTCCAGAATGGCCCCAACCTCCTCTACACTTCAAAGATTCATAATCAATTGACAGTTGTTATAGAGCCATATAATTCTGTACAGATTTATTTTTGCTTTTCAGACCTAACAAACTTACTCCTTGGCAGGGTCACTGCCAAGCAGTGATCAATGACTTTGTAAAAAGAGACCAATTAAGTTCTTATACTCATTGACAAGACAAATCCTGACATATGCCTACTAAGAAACAAATCTGATAACAAAGTTTTTTGTTAATAGTATGATAAGCTAAAGGCTTGTGCTAAAAAAAGAAAAAAAAATTTCTAAATTAAAAAAAAAAACCCCAAATGTGTTTTTACACTTTGGGTTGGGATCTACATTTCTCAGAGATCCCCACCTAAAATTGCTTAAACTTTATTATTTTAATGGAACCTATACCAGAAAGCTAAGAATCCTGAGCAGGGTTGACACAAGTACCACAAACAATGCCCTACAAAAAGTCATTTAGTTAAGGAATACAACTCAGAGCCTTCTAACTTGTTAATGTTTTATTATTTAACAACACATTCAACTGGTAAGTAGTAAACAGACCCCGAATATATACATACTGAAAAGTCAAATAATTGACCATTTTCTCATACCAGAACATTGCCATTTGCTCCTTCAAAAAGAAAGCCATAAATAAACAAGAGATTTGGTAAAACAACCACCACATGAGAAAATGCAGTAATAGAACGAGGCAAGAATGTCCTGTGACAACAACTTCTCCGAGTGCCTCTTGCTGGCACTAGAATGGCTAATGCTCCTCCTGTGGCATCCTCAGCCCCCTCCAGCCCATGGTCTGGCTCACGGGGAGCACCAAGTGGTTCATCCTGCCAGGATGGCTGAGAAATGTCCAAGAGTACAAGCTCTACAAACTGTCCGATGAAGTGAGCTGTTGGCCAAGTTCACAAAACTTAAAACTTTTCTGCAAAAAAATCAACAAATGTTCAACGTGCCAAAGTAGTAGTGTTTGTGAGGTTGGGGGCCCTGGTTCTGTCACTTACTAAACCACATGACCTCCCTACTTACAGAGATTCAGACTTTCTCCTCTTCCTCATTAATAAAATGTGGGTAGGGACAGCTAGGGGGCGCAGTGGATAGAGCACCAGCCCTGAATTCAGGAGGACCAAGTGACCCTGGGCAAGTCATTTAACCCCAGCCTCAGGAAAAAAATAAAAATAAAATAAAATAAAATAAAATAAAATGTGGGTAATAAAAGAAATGCCAAGAGGATGAAGTGAGATAAAAGGAACAAATCATTTTGTTAACTGAAATATGCATCTAAATACAGGCTACAATTATTAAATGGTTCAGAATACTGCTTGTTAAGCTGAATATAAACCAAGGTACAGATTAGAGCTGACCTAGTTAAGCATAATATATATGGCATCAAAATATGAATTTCATTAGCATAATCTTATATGTAGGTCCTCCTTACCACTCTACAAGGGAAAGCTGCCCACCCCTGAGATTTGGCAGCAACAGTGACGGGGCAATCCTATCTCAGCAAAGCCCAGTGGATGGGTGCAGCCTGGACAATGCCAAGGCCAGCACAGAGGACCCAACAAAATCGGATGAGGTGAGAGGTCCACGGGCAGTCTCTACCCAAGTCCTTTTCCCCCCACTGGTCACCTCTGAGGCAGAGCAGGAAGCAGCCAGAACAAGACTGAAGAAGAGCCTCAGACTGAATGTGCTAAGCGATCCTGGAGAATGCTGAGGCTGAATGACTTTCTGCTTTCTCTGGAAGAATGAAACTGTCCTGGTCTGACCAGAGCAATGGTGGCCTGAGAGGGGACAGGATGCTTAGGGTTTCCTGGGGAGTCTTATCTATCTAGGGCCTTGGAAAACGTGAAGGAAACCAAGGCGGCCTTATCTTCTGGGATGCCCCTGGGGACAGCAGAGGGGCCTGCACAGCTCAGTGACCTACAGGCACCAGAAATCCTTTGGCTGAAGGGCTGCCTGCCTCTCAAGCCTTTTAACATGGAGCTGGTTTTATTCTGTCACACAGAAACATAGCTACAAATACAAGATTCTGCGGCTGACTTTTTAAGGCTCACACTGACCGTACTTTATGACATAAAAAGCATTTTCCTTAATAATAGTCTTGTCGGGCAGGTACTGTTCCCACTTCAAAGGGTGTGTTTCCCTACCATATATGCTTTAAGTTTGCCTAATTGTGCCATTAAATTATGGATGTTAGTTATTACAGATAAAAGAAAATTTATAAATACTTTAAATATAAACATCGTATAGTTAAGTATTGTAGTTTTGAGTTAAATAAAACTCCTCCGACAAGTACCTATTAACCACAAAACAAGGGAGACTTGAACATTGAAGGGGCTGTGCCCAAGTTTCCTGACTCCTATACTGCTGCCAATTTAGCATGCAATCTTCAGGGTACCTCAGTTCCTTGTGGCAAAGCATACTGGGCCAGAAACAAACCAAAAAAAAAAAGGTTTGAGAATTCCAGTTCTACAGCATGGTATTAACAGTATCACAGATTTTGTTCCTGCCTTCAGAGGCCAGAGCAGTGCCTCTCACTCCTCCCAAAAGGACAACTTACTTATGACAGGGAGAATTAAATAAGATTAAGAATCTGCTGGTGTATGAAGAGCATCTCACATCCCTACTATCATCACAACAATCCAGCTTGCTCGCAGAGCCCACAACACTGCAGCAAATGCCCAATCTGAAGAGGCCACAGAATGAATCCCTTTTCGGTTCTAAGCAAAGATGTGCTGGGATCCTGGGGTACCAATGTTGTACATAGTGGCTCCTGCATGACGAGAGCCGAGCCGTCAGTTTTGCTTGACTGCTTTCTTTTATCACAAAAGTACAGTACAACAGAAGTGCTGGACTTTTCAAGAGCTGGGTTCACTTCCGACACTAACTAACCTATATGACCTGGGGCAAGTGTTCCCAACCTCTCATTTTTCTCACTTAGATAACCATTTATAGCCAAAAGTGATTTAAAAATATATTCATTTCAATTGAAGGATCATAATTCAAATGATTTTTTTTCTAAATATCTGAACCCATGAAAAGTTTTTTTTTAGTTAGTTCAACCCTCCAAACTTGAGGTGTAATTTCTAGTGAACATTCCTTGTAAGAAAATTGTCCTTCACTGAAATACTTAAGGCAGTCCCATGAAGTCTGTAATCATGGGATTTTGTCTGTAACACTCCACCAAAAAACATGCTGCAGGAAACACATCAGGCCTAAACAACTTCCTAGTCCAAAACCTACAACTGCAGCCCTTCATTTTCCCAGACCAAAGTGAAACTGGGTTCCTGAAATAGCCTTCAGCACTACTATGCTCTTCCAATCCCTTCCCCCCAACTACCACCACTTAAAAGGCTGGAATTAAGCCAATTCTTAGGTGCTATTTGTAGAACCTTTAAAACTTGCACTAGTTAACATAGTAGCTATTTGAATATTATATTTAAGCAATGAATAATGAGTAAAACAGGAAAAATATTTCGAAATCTCTTTCTACGACATGATACAAATCACATCTCCCATATATCACAGGATCATACATAGCTGGGGCAATATTGGGCTGAGCAATAAATTGAGGGCTGGATCCAGAATCAAGAAGACCTAAATCCAAATCTGGTCTCAGACTCCTATCACAGCTGTGTGACCCTGGGCAAGTCACTTAACCTCTGCTTGCCTCAGTTTCCTCATTTATTAAATGGGGATAATAACACCTAGATCTCAGGGTTGTTGTGAAGATCAAATGAAATAATCGTAAAGCACTTGACACAATATCTGGGCACATAATCCTAAAATTTTAGTTATTATTAACAAAAGAAATCTAACTTCAGAGGTCAAGAAATTAATCAAAAGAACTTTCAACTGGCTCAAGAAGCTGAATAGTAAATACAACAGCATTCAAAAAACAAAAACAACCCAAAAGAATACTCTGAATCACCTGCCAACTATGAGGCCAACAAACCAAACTGCTAAAGTAGTTCTAGGTATTATATAAAGTAGATTATTTGGGCACCCTAATTAATGGAATCTGGTCAGCAGGAATGAAGGAAACATTACTGAAACAATATCAAGAGAAAAATAAAAAGCATTGGTGAGATCTCTAGCCAATCAAAATCATAATTCTTAACTTCTTTTCCCTAGGTACACCAGAAATTCTTATTGAATCCAAAATGTGAGTTTTAAAGTTAAATAAACTAAGCAAAGAACAATTACCTAGGAAAAATTTTGCATCCCCAAATTTGATATCTACTATTTTCTTTTAGAAAGGAAAATCCTAATGGTTCTGTCTTGTAAAACTGGCCTTCATCATAGAATAGGCTTTTATGGTGCTACCTAATTTTTCCCTTTTTCTAAAAACCCCCTAAAATTGGAAACTGAGTGGTTGTCCAATAGTTGGAGAATGGCTGAATAAATTGTGGCATATGGATGTTATGGAATATTATTGTTCTATTAAAAAATGATCTGCAGGATGACTTCAGAAAAGCCTGGAAAGACTTTCATGAATTGATGCTAAGTGAAATGAATAGAATCAAGAGAACATTGTACACAGCAACAACAAGATTATCCAATGATTAATTCTGATTGATGTGGCTCTTTTCCACAATGAGGTGATTCAGGCCACTTCCAATAGACTGTGATAGAGCCATCTGCATCCAGAGAGAGGACTATGGGAACTCAATGTGGATCATAATAGGATCTTTTCACCTTTGTTGTTGTCATTTGCTTGCATTGTTTTCTTTCTCATTTTTTCTTTTTTGATCTGATTTTTCTTGTGCAGCATATTTGTGGAAATATGTATAGAAGAATTGCACATGTTTGACATATAATGGATTACTTGCAATCTAGGAGAAGAAGCAAGGGGAAAGAAGGGAGAACAAATTTGGAACATAAGGTTTTTCAAGAGTGAATGTTGAAAACATGTTTTGAAAATAAAAAGTTTTTCAAAAAAAACCATAAGCTTTAGTTATTCTTACCAGCTTTGCAATTTCATATTGCTCTAATGAGTAACCAAAATTCTACCAATACTTAGTCATCAGAGATTATTAGGAGTTCTTAATCTGGTGTTCATGAACTTTTAAAAAAATATTGATAACTGCATTTCAATATAACAGATTTCCTTTTGTATCTTAAGCATTTTAATTTGTGCATTTAAAGATATTCTGATATTGCTTCACTAATCATTATCACCAATAATATCACTGCTTCACCAGACCATCCCCATAAGGTAAAGAGTCCTTGCACTAAATGAATAATTCACTAACATGCTTTTAGTACCTTTTTTACTACTCAATCTTCCATTGCCAGACACTAAAGGTAATTGTATCAAAAGATTGAATTTAGTAAAAACACATACACACACACAAAGGATTTGAGAAGCCTTGAGAGATCAGAAGTTCATTCTTTTTTAAAAAAAAACTCTGGATATTTGATAATGTAACTTAAATTCCCCCAATAGTATCTTTCTTGAAATTGAATGGGAAAAGCAGACAAGGCCAAGTAAGATCTACAAATCTCTACACTGTGAGAACTAGATTGAATCTGCTAGATTTAATCTCCAGTCCCAAATAAAAGCCAACCCTCAGAATCCTTTATGGGTTGGCAAGGGGAAAAAAAATACAGCCTCCAAACTATATTTATGGGTAGAAGTCCAGATTAACTGCAGAAGTTTAAAATGTTTCATTTAATAAATAGGAAATAGGTTGAAAGCAATAGGCTGGCCAAATCTGGAAGGATGAACAATAAAGAATCATAAAAGCATCCCAACAAAACTGATGATAGATCTTTAAATCATAAAGCCTCAGAATAAACCACAACATACCTTCTGAGGATGTAGATTCGTCTATCGCTTAATAATACTAACTGAACAGAACCCATTCTTGCACAAATTTTGTATTAAAAACAAAGAACCCTATGTTCTACTCATTCCATTTCTTCCCAAACTTCTGTTTAAAAAAAAAAAGTCTTTAAACAAAACAGTTTCTGATAAGAACAGTATGTGGCTAAAGGATATCTAATCCAAATAAACTTTTAGGAATCAGGACTACGAAGCTTGAGTAAGAAAATATTGGAGAGAAAAGAATAATACACATTTTCAGGACTATAAATACAGCCAACCATAAGCACTAGACAGAGGAGAGACAACAGAAGGCCCTTTCAACTAATGGGCCCATTTAGCTAATGTCATAGATCCCTCTACTACTCAAATGACTTCAATGATCAGGAGGCTAAAGGTTCAATGGACACACCAATGGTCTCTTATTTGAACAAAGAACGAGGACCAGACATTCTGGCCTTCATTTTGCCTCAAGAATGATATATTTTTTTTTAAAGCTATAATAATTTCATGCATACACAAAAATCCTAAAATGACTGTATTAATTCTTAGGACTACAGATAGAACTTCAATAAGCAATCTGTTTAGGATTAAGGATTAACAAATGGGGAATGATCAGGGTAGCTTTCTAATGCATTTGATCAGTTTAAGAGTGGTTAACTTTTGTTTGGGACTTTATAAGAGCAGTTCTATATGGACACCTCCTTGAAGGGACTAAGAAAATGTTACCTCATGGAACGCAGTGAACTAGGCTGATTGCTATAATGGCTAGAGTGCTAGTTTTAATTCTTCCTCAAACATTTACCAGCTATGTGACTGGATGAGTCATAAGACTATAGGTTATAGCAAAAGCTGGAAGGGACCTTTTATCTGGTCCAACCCCCTCATTAAAGAGAAGAAGAAACCCAGGCCCAAAAAGGTGACTTGCTCAAGATCATAAAACAATGTGTATTAGAGGCAGGATTTAGACCCAAGAGCCTAGGGCATTTCAGTGTTATTCTCCATCATTCCTCCTTACTGTTCCTGACACCTTTCAATGCCCTCTGTGCCTCTGGCCACATGCCTGGGATGCTCCATCCTTCCAGCTTCAGCTCAGATTTCCCTCTGGGCTGGATTCCCCTCTCCCCCTCCCCCCCTGCACCTTGTCCGCCAATGTTCTCCTCCTCAGCACATCTCTTACTAGTAAATGTGGTAATTGACACGCTCTCTCCCCAACAAAATCGTCAGCCTCTAGACAGCAATGGCTGGAATTTGTGCTTAAGTATAGATGCCCCTGTATTGACTGTCTTGAGTCCACCCCCTTTGGTAGACAATCTGGGGAAGCCTATGGAGTCTCGCCTTGTAAAATACTGGGTTTTTTAATATCTCAAATGAAATATAGAAGGGTTCCCAAACCAATTATATTGAAATAGCATTATAAAAATTTTTTTTGAAGAAAAATTCATGAACCCCAGGTTAAGAAATTCTAAACTAAGTTATGTGATATGTAGCTGGACAAGAATCTTGTTAAATTTATTCATATGTATTTCTTGAACAGGGTCAACAGAGAGACAAAGAACCAGAACCAAGACAGGAAGGAGATCAGGCTGGAGGATTTTTAGGAAAGTCTAAGGCCATTCAGTTTAGTGCATACAGTCTTACACAACAAAACACCTAAGGCACCAATGTGTCTCACACACACCCTTTCCCCATAATTCCTTTATGTTCAGCTGTCTGTGTCTGTCAATTGTCTTTGCCTGCTCTCCCCTACAACTTCTCTCTCCAACCTAAGTCTTTGAGGGCAAGGACAATCATTTTTATCACTATTATTATGGCATATTACAGTGCTTGGTATATAATAGGTACTTAATAAATGATTGTTGAAAGATAGAAGGGAAGTAACCAATTGGGAAAACATTTTTACAGTTAAAGGTTCTGATAAAGGCCTCATCTCCAAAATATACAGAGAATTGACTTTAATTTATAAGAAATCAAGCCATTCTCCAATTGATAAATGGTCAAAGGATATGAACAGACAATTTTCAGATGATGAAATTGAAACTATTTCCACTCATATGAAAGTGTTCCAAATCACATTGATCAGAGAAATGCAAATTAAGACAACTCTGAGATATCATTAAATACCTGTCAGATTGGCTAAGATGACAAGAACAAATAATGATGAATGTTGGAGGGGATGTGGGAAAACTGGGACACTGATGCATTTTTGGTGGAGTTGTGAAAGAATCCAACCATTCTGGAGAGCAATCTGGAATTATGCCCAAAAAGTTATCAAACTGTGCATACCCTTTGACCCAGCAGTGCTACTACTGGGCTTATATCCCAAGGAAATACTAAAGAAGGGAAAGGGACCTGTATGTGCCAAAATGTTTGTGGCAGCCCTTTTCATAGTGGCTAGAAACTGGAAAATGAATGGATGTCCATCCATTGGAGAATGGTTGGGTAAATTATGGTATATGAAGATTATGGAATATTATTGTTCTGTAAGAAATGACCAGCAGGACGAATACAGAGAGGCTTGGAGAGACGTACATCAACTGATGCTGAGTGAAACAAGCAGAACTAGGGGAACATTATACACTTCAACAACAATGAGGATGTATTCTGATGGAAGTAGATATCTTAGAAGAGCTAATCCAATTCCAATTGATCAATGATGGACAGAATCAGCTACATCCAGAAAAGGAATACTGGGAAATGAATGTAAACTGTGAGCACTGTTTTGTTTTGTTTTTCTTCCCAGATTATTTTTAGCTTCCGAATACAATTCTTCCTTTGCAACAACAACAACAACAAAATTCGGTTCTGCACATATATATTGTACCTAGGATATACTATAAAATATTTAATAGGTATGGGAATGCCTGCCATCTAGGGGAGGGGGTGGAGGAAAGGAGGGGAAACATTTGGAACAGAAGGGAGTACAACGTGTAATGTTGTAAAAAAAATTACCTATGAATATGTACTGTCAAAGAAAATGTTATAATTATAAAAATTAATAAAAAAATTTAAAAAAATAAATGCTTGTTGAATTAATGTTCTATATTATGATTTTGAATCAAAAAGAAAAGGTTAAATTATGTTGAGTAACTTCAGTTTAATACAGTAGGGTAAGCTAATAATACATGTTATTTTTACTGATACCTTTTGCATTAAAATCAGTTAACTCAACCTTGCCCCTTCCAGATTGATTCATCCCTAGTGTCAAAAAACAAAGAACAGAAAAATCAATTAAGTAAAAAATCTGAAAAAGGGATCAGATTTTAACATTATCTACAATATTCTGTTTTAGCAGTCCTTACCTTTCCCTATCTTTCTTCTAGGAGGGAAGGGGGCATAATGAATTATACCTTTTAGAAAGATTTGTTATATAAAAAGATTAAAATTTTAAAAGCTCTGGTAACAAAAAGGGAACAATTCTGCTATCTAAAAAAATTCCTTTATGTGAAACACCCAATTTCCCAAAAATGTTGTATAAAATGAGGCAGTTCTGTATTAATCCATAGTTCCACTTCAGTGAAAACAAAAAAAGGGTCTGCATTTTTCACATTTAACTAAACTGAAAGTTATCATCAATCAATACTAACTTTAAAAAGGATAATAATTTTCTTTTTAAAAATATTTTATTTTTCCCAATTATATAAAAACAATTTTTATCATTTTTTTTGAAAGTTTTGAGTTTCAAAATTATCTCCCTCCCTTCTCCTGGCCCTTCCCTGAGTGAACTAGCAATTTGATATAGATCATATATAAGTACAATCATGCAAAACATATTTCCATATTAGTCATGTTGTGTAAGACTACATAGGCCAAAAAAACCCATTTAAAACAAAGTAAAAAAAAATAGAAGGCTTCGATCTGTTTTCAGACTCCATCAATTCTGTGTCTCAAGGTGGATAGCATTTTTCATCATTAAATCCTTTAAAACCATCTGGAATTGTATTGTTGAGAATAGCTAAGTTATTCATGCTTGATCATCCTTACAATATTGCTGCTACTACTATCTATGTTTTCCTGGTTCTACTCATTTTACTAGAAGTCTTTCCAGGTTTTTCTGATCATCATTTCTTATAGCCCAATTAATATTTCATCACAACTTTATTCTACAACTTGTTCAACTACTCTTTAATTGATGAATATCCCCCTTCAGGTTCCAACCTCTGCTATCACAAAAAGAGCTGTTATAAGTAGTTTTGTACAAATAGCTCTCCTTTTGCCTTTAAAAAAATCTTTTGGGGATATAGACCCAGTAATGTTATTGCTGGATCAAAGTGTATGCACGGTTTTATAGCCTTTTAGGTATAGTTCCAAACTGCTCTCCAGAATGGGCAAATCTCAGTTCACAACTCCACTAATACTGGATTAGTGTCCCAATCCCCCTCCTCCTTTTCTGTCTTAGCCAATCTGACAGGTATAAAGTGATATGTCAGAGTTGTTTCAATTTGTCTTTCTCTAATCAATAGTAACTTAAGAGAATTTTTTTCCACATGACTATAGAAGCTTTAATTTCTTTATCTGAAAACGATCTGTTCATATCCTTGACCATTTATCCACTGGGAAATGACACATGTATTCTTATAAATTGGACTCAATTCTCTATATATTTGAGAAATGAAGCTTTTATCAGCAACATCTGCTTTCTGGTTTCCTTCTAATTTTGGCATTATGGGTAATCATTTTCAAAAAAATTACTATAGAGAACATCATTCTACCTTACATTTTTCATACTTTGAGGTTTAACAGAAACAGAACAAAAATGAACATAATTCATAATTATTTGATTGGATAGCATCTCTGAATATTTTCATCTCAATCCCTGAATTTTTAAATTTAATAATAACATCATTATATTTTCTAAAGGGCTTCAAAAAATCCTTGTTTTCCTTAGACTCAGTTTAGAAACCACCTTTACCATGAAACTGCATAGTATCAGAAGGAATATCAAAAATGAAGAGGTTTAACCCCTTCATTTGATAGCTGAGCCTTTGAGGGCCAAACTGGCCAATGCCCTGCACCAGCTGACCCAAGTTGTAAAGAAAAGGATTCCAACTTGGTCGCTGGCACTAACGGCTGAGTTCCTTCTACTTCCCTGATGGTCATTCCCCCACATTTAAGTTTTTTTTTTTTTAATCAGGTCTAAGCTATTAATATTGCCCATTTTCCCCCTGATAATCCCTTCCTCACAACCTGTCATGCTCCAGATTACACATCACTTTCTAACATATAGTTTTTTTGTGTACATGTAGCATCCTTTCTTTGCATGATCTCTCCCTCCTACATTGTGAATAAGATGTTTTTGCTTTCTTCTCCCAAGGCTCAGCCCAAGTGCCCTGTAAGTTCTCAGTAAACACTGTATGAATCAATCATCCTCTAACAAAAAGGCCCAAATGATACAACAATATCACTTTCTAGAAGTATATTAGAATTTCATTGGAACATAAACCATTATGACATGGATACATGGATTCAATTACATACTAGGTTCAAATCACATCTCCTGAAACTCCACTTTGGCAGTCAAAAGTCTTATCTAACACAGGACTCTTTTCCCTTTACTCTAGAAATATAAAAAGGATTCCAGCATCCTGTGCACTCCAATATCACAAATAAAGTGAAGTTGAAAAAGGCAGAAATTAGTCAGTAGGTAGGATATGTCATCCAAAAGGAGTAATTTTATTGGCACTAGGAGAGGATTTTTTTTTAAATCAAATGATACTGAAAATTCTTAACACCTTCGCTTAATCACAAAATCATTTTAAAACTAAAGATTTTTTTTAAAAAAAGACCCATTTCCTCAATACTTGTTTTCCCACTGCCTATAATGTTTCCTGTATCATTTAAACATTTAACATATGTAACTGCTACCTCTAGCCATGCCGTTTGCACTTGATTTGTGACTGATGGTCTTGAGCCCATGAGGTGTGTGACTAGCTCGGGTTTGTGAGGAACAGGACTAAACTCAGGCATTCCTGATAGCCTCTAGTTGTTACATCACACAGCTTCTTTAATGTTATTAAAAACTGAGGAGTAATAAAAGAAACTTATCCCATTGGCTTCCCCAGAGTTTTCAGTCTCTCAAGGGCTTTATATTAGGAATGAGGAAGTTCACCTCTAAGTAAGATTGCTCTACTTGATAACATAGGTAAATAACTAACTGAACTGAACTTGAGGGGCCAAAAGTCCTTGAATTTAAAATTGGGTTCAGTTGTTGCCCTTCCCATAGAATCATAATGAGTTACTTAGTCCAACATCCAAACTCTTACATTCTTTAGGTTAAAAGTCTTTCTCATACTTCCCTCTGCAGTTATAGGAAAACATCCTTTAGCACTTAACCAAGAGGTGGATAAGTTTTAAAATAAAACCAGTCTAAAAGGCTAATGTAAGTGTCTACTTGAGATAAGTTATCTTTACGGTCAAGAACAAAGTGTGGCATTTGGGAGCCATGGAGAACAATTATCTCATTGCAGAATTAACTTTTGACCATAGGAAACTCCTTACTATATGTAAGAGCTTTTCAGTAAGAATGGCAGAGGAACAGAAAAGAAATGATAAAAATTTCTGAAAACGTTAGCTCTCCAAATTCATGAAGGTGCCACGACCAATTTAATCCAAATATATTGTTCTATATCATAATTATGTTTGCTATTATTCAATACAACTTAACAACTTTATTCAGCAGTAGCATGCAAGGTCCTGATGATTTTCCTGATGAAAAATAATCCCTATCCTCCAAGAGCTAGGAATGTGATTCAATTTAACAGGCTTTTGTGCCAACACTATCCAAGACATTGGGGGAAGCTCAGTTCATGCACTATCTTCAAGGGGCAGCTTTTCTGACCCTCTCTTAATTAGTGCTCTTCCCCTCCTCAAAAGGACTATGCAGATACTAATTAGTTTACAAGATATTGCCCTGTATAGCATAAGCTTTTAGACAGCCAGGACTATTTTCTATTGTTGCTTTTATTATCAGCCTAGAGCTATGCTTTTACTTAGACAAAAACTAGAATAGGGGAGAAAGAGTTTAGATAAGACACTATTTCTAAACTCATGTAGCTCATAGCCTAATTAGGAGATGTCATTAAATAATATATAGTAAGTGCATTAGATATACATTAAGTGCTAAAGGGGAAATGATCATTATTGATGGGGCATAGGGAAATCCAGGAAATCTTCCTGGAAGAAATAGTATCTATGTTGGAATGTAAAGAATGCACAAAATTTCAACAAGGTGAAGGAGGAGGGAGACACTGCAGACTTAGGAACAGCCTGAGAAAAAGCAGAAAAGTAGGAAAACCTAGAGCAGATTCAGGAAACAAGAATTGGTTCTGTTTGTTGGTCAAAGGCTCCAGAACTGGAGGCAATTTGGAAAAAGAGTAAGTAGGAGGAGATAAAGCTGAGCCAGATCTAGAATGGCTTTGAATGAGGGAATCTGAACAGGGGGCTGACAACCAGACATAGGGCATAAGGAAGATGAGTCTGTCTGGAGGCAGCATGAGGACCTAACTGGATAGTGATATAAAAAAAGGAAGTCAGAAAGAGTGATTAGGGAATCTTTGAATGGTTCAGATGTATTAGTAAAGTGAATCTACTACTCTAATAGAGGCAGGGGAAAATTGATATATAAAAAACATCTCTATGACAGAACCAATAAAATAGGGGTAATTATTTAGATATGATAGGTGAGGAAGGAATAAAAAATAAAACCAGAACTGAAGATATTGAAGAATGTTTTTTTAAAAAAGACACACTTGATAATCAAGTGAAAAGGAAGAAGGGGTTTTAGGGAAGAGATTCCAAACTTGGTTTTATATGCACTGAGGAATGGTATTGGGACTTTCAGGTGAAGAATATCTTGGAGGAGAGATGATGAGCAGAGAAGACAAGGAGAGATGCCAGACTGAGCAAAATAATGAAGAGAATGCAGAGCAGCAGGCACTGCCCCCAAACACAAGAGACTTCTGCAAGAATTTGATGGGGGGAATCAGACACATCCCTTTGTTCTGTCTGCTGCTGGCAGTGCTGCCCTCCCGGTCATTCAGGCTGATCCCCTTGGAGACTCCCCAGAGAAGTCAGCCTCCACAATCTCTCACACTGGCTCCCTGTTCCTAACTCCGACTACAAATGCCCCTCTTCAGGTCCCCCATCTCTTCTCACCTATCATAAAAGTGGACTAACTCTCCAATCCATCTCTGAGTAATCTTCCTTACACAGCAAGAAAAGAGACTCTCCCCTAATTAACAATAAAATGGGAATTGTTGCTCACACAAGGCCTTCTATAATCTGACTCCTGCCTTCTAGCTATCTGCTCCTTTTTCAGATAGGCGACATTCTTGACTACTTCCTCTCTCCCATTCTTATCCCACCCTCAAGTTTTCAAATCATTGCCTATGCTGACCCCATTCCTAGAAGGAACTTGCCTTCTCTTACCCATCTCATGCTGAAGTACCTCTTTCCCTAAGGTCTAATTCTGGAAAAAACTCTTCCCAAAGCTCCCCATGGGATCTTAATCTCTCCCTTCTCAAGTTCTTCAGAGTTTCATTAACCACACCTTCCTTTTGCCTTTTCTCACTCTCCCCAGTAACACAAAGAATAAGCATTCATGAAGAGCCTACTAAGCTAAGTTCCAAAAGCTGGTGGGAGGCACAGGGACGACAAAGACAAAGACAGTTTCTGCTTTCAAGAAACTTATACTAAGGGAGAAAACACAAACACATTTAAACAAAATATATACAAGAGAGGGTTTTTTGGAGGTGGAGAGGAATGACAAGAAGCTGGGGGACCAGAAAAGGCCTCATGTAGAAGGTACTTAGCTTGAGATAAACTCTGAATGAAATGAGAGATTATAAGAGGCTGAAGTCAGGAAGGATTGCAATCCAGACATAGGAGAAACCTATTGCAATGGCTTGGAGATGAAAGATGTATATTGTATGTGTCCATGTGGTAAAACCACAAGAGTGTGGGAAGGGGAATCATAGAGACTGGCTAGAAAGGAGGGTTGGAGACAGGTTGTGATAGACTTTAAAATGCAAACATAAGAATTTGTACAGAGAATTCCAAAAGTCTCTATTAAGATTTGGGGGATGGCTGTACTTGATCCAAGAGGCAGCTAATAAGGCACCACTGGAGTTTACTGAGTATGGGAATGACCATAGTCAGAATGCTGCATATACAAACATGTTCCATGTAAACTGGAAGTCCCTTGAGTGCAGGGGACTTGTCTCCCTTGTCTCCTGGCCAAGTTCAGAGCTTTGTAAATGCAAAGTACTTAGTGTTATTTTAAAATCAATGAATGAATACATAAGTCAGTACTAATTAAAAGTGTAACCTGATGAGGGCAAAAGAGAAATCAGGTAAAGAGGCTGCACAAAAATCTAGGAAGGAGATCCCTCTTTCAGCTATGGTGGAGGAATGGGCAGTGATGAAGGAGGGCTTTTTGGTTCAGGGGGCCCTTGCCCTGGGCTCAGAAGAAAGCCATAAGGGAGAGCATTCCAGGCCAGAGAACGTGCAGAGGCAGGAGAGAGTAAGATGGAAGGACGACTCAGCAAAAGCCAAAGACATCCAGGAAGGACAGAGTCTGTCTTTTCTGTTATGGGCAGAAGGGCACCACTAAGGATTTCTGAGAAGGGTATTGCAAGACTATTTGACAGTGCTCTTTAGGAGGGACTGGAGAGGAGATATGAGGAGAAGGGTGACTTAGCTTTTCAGGCAAAATTCAGGCAAGAGGCAATGAGGGCCTGAAATAAAGTAGAAGAGACAGATCATGTTGATATGATAAGATATTGAAGAAATAAAATTAACAGTACCTATTCAGGGAAAGTGGGCTTATAAGGACATTGCTAAAATCTTTTGCAGTTTACTGAATTCATTCTACATTGTGGAATCAAAAATACCAGATGCATAGCCTAATACAAAGAGATATTTAAAAATAATAATGATAATCCAAATATGGATAGTTAATACACCATGCAACAATGTTCTCCCATCAAGGGGAAAATTATCACTAGTCTTCTGACATCATTCACTTCCACAGCATACATTCACATGTCTCTTAAGCCAAGTCAATGTCTCTTTAAAACCTTTAAAGGTTCTATACTGAAAAATTGTCTCATATAATATCAGGCACAGGAGGCCATCAAAGATATTAAGGATTAAAAAAAAAAGTGATATTACCTAGAAGGAGAACAGACAGAGATAATGACAGAGTTGCCAAAGATTTGGATAAGTGGAAGGTTGGGGATAAAGGGTGGAAACCATTCATCAGCTTGCTTTTGGACTAGATACAAAGGAGATTGATAATAGGCTCAGAAGACCCTTTCTATCCCCTAGCTCAAGGTGGCCAAAGAAGCTCAAAGAAGCAATGGGAAGGACCAGTTACAGGGGACTGAGCATAGGTCCCACTGCCATTATGGCATTATGGAGAAGGGAGGGGGGAGTCATTTTTCTTTTTACTTCACATTCTCAATAGCAGGGCAATATCTGCTGTACAAGAAGTAAAAAAAGAAAGTTTTCCAAAAAATTCAAAATAAATGTTACACAAGTCTTCTTTGTCACTGGGATAAAACAAAGGCATAAAATCACAAATGTCAGCTAAAAACAGCCTATGTTATAAATGGGGCAAATTACAACTGTTTTAAAAGCTGGTACCAAGTATCTAAAGTCAGAGCTTTGAATTTTTGCTGCTGGAGTTTGGGGATTCCAATTTCCTCCTGCTAAACACAGACATATGCCTCCTGTCACTTTCTCAATGACTTTGTATGGGTTTGGAACCAGCATCTGTGTTTGAATTGTAGGACTTCAGGACTTTAATTCAAAAGGTTAATTTTTTAGATTACCTACCATGAAAGGGCTCTCCTCTCCTAAAAGCATATTGTTCTAACTTCCTCCAGGTTGTCATCCATTGGCACCCATGTAAACTAATGTTTAAGCTTTATAGTGCTCCATGATATATACTCTCACCTCTTAGTAGGAAAAGCATGCAATAATCCCAAATAATAGGGAAAAGTCAGCACACCTGTTTTGCCAGTGAAGTATTTCATACATCCACTCCTCCTCATCCACTTTATTTTTAAAAAGAAAAAGAATCAGTCACAACTGGAAACAGATAAGCTCCTATTTCCCTTTGCTTCTTTCAGGGGAACTTAATTGAAAGACTCCTGGCCTAAAAGAAAACGCCCTTTGGAAATCTGTCCTTTCCATCTCAGGTGAAAGTTTTCTATTTATTATTTCACAATATTCCCATCTTCTTAAGGAAAAGGCTCTAACTTTTAGCCTAGACACAGATATACAGATGCAATTCAACCCCACCTGCCAAACTTTTTTCAATATCTCTCTTAAATTTTCTAGGGGGGCAGATTCTTATGTTGTTGTTAGGATTTGTTTTTTTTTTTTATTATTAGTAATATGCAAATATTAGTAATATGTAGGAAGAAGCAAGCATGTTTGAGAGAAGGTGGATAAAATAATAATAACAACAACAATGATAATAATAGCTCTTTGACATTTACACAGAACATTCCTCACGGCAATTCTATAAAATACAAGGATTCTCACCCTGCCCCTCCCCTTAAGAGATGAGGAAATAAGGCCAGAGAAATGAAATGATTTTTCTAAGGCCACACTGACAGTCAAATAGAAAAGTATGTATCCAAGCCTCCAGGTCTTCTTACTCAATGTTCTTTTCAAAACACCAAGTGCCATTGGGCAGAAGGCAGGGCATGACATGTTCTGCTAATTGCAAGATCTTTGAGAATTCTTAACCAAATTGCTATAGGTAGTGGCTGACAACTGGTACAAATATACAAGATGCAATTATAAAGAAACCACACATTTTAAAATTTGTTTTTTAGACAAACATCCCCAAACTCTTCTATCCAAAATTTCCTACCCATAACAAGGTTTGCAATACCTTTATTCCAAATCAAACATGAAATGTGCTGGAGCTGGATACCAACCCCCTGGGGAGTAAACAGGCCACTCTTATTCAAGACCTCTGATGTTAATCGATGGTGTAGAACTCACAAGGATATTTCAGGTCCCTTCCACCACTAATATTTTATAATCTGATGTTACTTAAAACATACTGGGATTTACTCCTTTGGAGCCATCCTCACTGTCATGAGCTGATGCAAGTCAGAGGAATTTGGAATCACATATCCTGGATTTGAATCTTTGTGTTTTGCTCTTTTACATGAGATCTTAGGCAAATCATGATCTCTTGGGTCCTCCTTTAAGAAAACAATAAGGTTAGGCTAGAGAATCTATTTCTAGGATCCCTTTCAACACTACACCCTACAAAAATTAACCAATTACAAGACTAGCTCATAAGCCAACCTCATTGTTTACCAAAAAATACCATTTCCTTTCAATTTCTTCACTAAACTTTGAGCTATTTCCCAAAAAATCAAATCTACCCTTATAGGACAAACAAACACTTGCCACTACTGGAGAAAGAACGTGATGCAACTTACAAAAGTTCTAAAGTTTGTCCAGAGGATGAATTTCAAAAAACCGTTTTAAGCCATTAATATGGCATTATTGGAATAGGTGCCTGGCCTCCAAAGGTGATGCTTTTGGAAGGGACAATACTGATTGCTAATTGTATATTGTGCTTCTGTTTGAACCAACCAAGTCTTTCCTATAAAGACAGAGAATAACTAGGATCTAGACACAAAATGGCTATTTTTTAAACCTCAATTTTTGGCCTGAACAGACTCCAAACACTTGAAATGTTTCTAGGCTCAGTTCTGTACTAGGTAAGCCCACCTACCAATCACAATGAATCAATTTGGCCAAATCCTTAAACATTTCCAAACACTTCTGTCATGGTTCTTCTCAAGATGTTCTTCAAATTTCTCTTAATTTCAAGTACTCTAATATATATATATATAATATTAATTATAATTAATTAATTATTATATAATATATATTTCTCCTTGCTTCCCATCAGCTTATGCTCCACTTGTCTCATTTTTAAGAAAATGATAGCAATCTTTGAAGTCTTCTGTCTATAATTCCTCTGCATCTTTCCTTTTTTACTGCCAAATAAGACTTACAAGTGCCAAAGAAAGAATTTTTAGCTACCTACAATCCAGAAGTCAAATTTTCATGAGACTCATACCACTCTATTCTATGGGCAGAGAGTTTCTTGAAAGCATTACTGGAAAAGGAACTGAAATCAATTTGTAAATGAATAAATCACTTAGTATGAATAAACAGAGCTTAAGGGGCAGAGGGAATAAATAATCACTGCTAGAAGACTAAGTAGTAAAGCATGTTACCCGTTCAGAGACTTAAACTACCTCCTAAATTTGCATGACCAGACAATGAAATTCAACTCTCCTGCAGACGAAGTTCCTAACTCCATCTCTGAACCAGACTTGTATACTAGGCCTAGAAAAGCTTATTGACTGTGGGAGTCTTCTAGCTCTAAATATCTGATCCTAGGAGCTCTCCTGGGAAACTATTAGACTGTGTCTATCATCTCAAGTACTTACGAAGTGGTTTGGTAGCTGACTGAATGGTAACCTATGACATCACTGCATGAGTCACCTGAAAACAATATTTTTCTCCTTTGCTTAAAAAGCAGGACAGTTCTATATACATCAAGATACAAATGATAAGGTGACAAATTTCAAGAGACAACACCTGACTACTGATGAAGGAGAGTGTGTTCCAGCTCCTTCAGGTTTCTTGGTTATCAACAGTTAAGCTTAAAGTCTCAGCCTCCAAGCCAAAATTTGAGAAGGGTCATTGTTCCCCCTCCATTAGCTACAAAATAAACACAACTCCCTTTTTCTAAGTCTCTAATTGAGCAGCATGGACACCTAACCATGTTAGATACCACGATCCATGGGAATTCTTCAGTATCCTCTTAATTAACCTCTTTACCTCCATTCTCTCCTCCAAACAATCCATCATCCAGAAAGCTGCTAAAATGACAGTTCTAAAGAATAAGCATATGTATAATTAACCCAAGGGGAAAGTTACTTAATTTTAGAATTAAATTTTAGATCAAAGATACTGCACCAAAGTTAATGATAGTACATCATCCCTGGAACATCAATAGTGTAACCGCTTGTCAAGACATGGTAAGGCCATAAAGCAGATCAGTAGGTATCATGGTCTGTGTCACAGGTTCATAGGACCCAGGCTCAAACAGGAAGAGATTCCTCAGCTAAGTCATCTTATTCAACTCTGTCATTGTACAGAGGAGGAAACAGAAACTAAAATATATTCTCCCAAACATGGCACTCCCAGAAGTTTCATCACTTTTCTACCTTCTTTCCAGAAATTCTATACATATCACTTTGATATGTTGAAAATATTCTCTCCACAAACTTCCACAAGTTGAGACTTAATTTCTGCATAAAAATGTGTTTTATATTTTTAAAATTGAGAAAGAGAATATGTGTTATGTAGGGATCACATTAGATCTAGTTTTTCCACTCTGGAGGTAGATCAGATTTTCACAGTACTTCAGCTGAGAAACAGGAACAAGAATACATTACTCCTTCCAATTTACTTGGAAGATCTATGGTAATTTCTGTATGGCTACTTCCTCCCCAGATGCAGTTTGTGAGTTCTTTAATATCCTAAAAGTTAGCTTCTGGGAATTGCTGCTGAAAAAGTCAACTTTTCATGAAAGGTGGTCAACTTTCTGGCACTACAACCTGTTCAAGCTGAGCTAGGCCTCTGGCAACACACGCATCCCATCGTTGGGCCTGCACAGAAGCTCAGCAATGACAGAGACAACTAATAATAGCTGTTCTTTTACGCGCCATTTCAAAGTTTGCAAAGGGCTTCACATCTGTTATCTGACAGAACCTGGGAGCTGGGTATGATCATTAGCTCCATCACAGAAATGAGGAAACCGAGGTTCCAAGATGTCCCGCAGTTTTCGAAGGATCCAAACAACAAAGGCCCTCCTGCACTGGCAGGGCTGGCACTGCTTTCACCAAGTAGCTAGCAGTGCCTATCACAATTCAACTCCATCTAAAAAGCACTGCTTTCTTTAGCAGTTGTTTCAGGCACTGTGCTGGGAACTGAAAGACACAGCAAGATGGAAAAACCTTTGTCTTCAAGGAGTTTAGGGAAACAACATGAATCTACTTAAAAATAGGAAAATCAATTCAATATGCAAATAAAGTAAAACATAACCAAAAATTACCTACAAAGAGATTTGGGCAGGGAGAAATGGTAACCCAAGGAAAGGCAGGAAGAGGGAGGAAAGATCTCATAGACCTGGGTGTACTTGAGCCCTTAATGGCCCTCGAGACTCTGAGCTGACAAGCTGAACAAGAAGAACATTTCAAAGGTGGAGGCAAGTGCACAAGGAGCAGCTCCGTGGCCAGGCAGTCTCCAGTGAGGCTGGAAGTGGCCCATGAGCAGCTTTAAATGACAAGCAGGAGTTTGTGTATTATCTGAGAGGTAATAGAGCAGTGAAAGCTTGTGGAGCAGGGGAATGGCATGGCCAGCCTGTGGCAGCTACATGGATGATGGATTGATTGGAGGAGAGACCAGAAGCTATCACAGAAGCCATTGTCACCTTCACCAGGATGAAGAACTGAAGCAGGTTTTAGTGAAGGCAGACCTCCAAAAGCGGAACTGAATCTAATAAGTTTCACAGGGATGGTTTCTATCACAGCCTTTAGCAAATGCTCTGATAGAAGATGGAAGATTTCCCAATGACTTGTGCTCTGGTCTAGAGTAATGGAGTCTCTGAAGATCTCACCTTCAAAGATGTGCACAATTATTATTATGGATTGAGAGAATAGTTGTATTCTGTTGAATGAACACCTGTCATTTCAAAAACCTCTGGAGGAGGGAAAACCACAACTTAGGCTGAATAAGTTAGCCTAAATTCTCCTTGACTCTAAGAATCAGAGGTACAGAATATAGAAAATAAAGACAAATTTACTGACTACTACTTAAATACTTTTAAAAATGTATTTTAAAATTACCAACAACTTCTTCAATGTCTCTGGTAAGTTCCCTTCCTTCTGCTCTGATGCTGTCAGGTGCAGGCCCTCTTCACCTCATGACCGGATATTGCAGTAGCTGCCCCAAGTCTGTCTCTGCTCCAATCCCTTCTCCATTGGCCACTAAAGTGATTTGCTTTAAGTCTAGCTCTGACCATGTGACTTCTCTCCTCACTAAGCTCTAGCAGTTTCCAAAGCTCGATTGAACTTTTAAAGTCTGACGTCACCTGGCCCCAACCTAGTCTCACTAGACATTCCAGCCCAACCCCTCCTGCACTCAGCCAAGCAACCGACACCCCATCTTCCACCTCCCTGCCTTTGCATCACCCTTTTCCATTCCTAAGATACCTTCCTTCCTCATTTCAGGCTTTTCCTTCATGATTTAGCTTAAGTACCACCAGAAGCCCTTCCTGATCCCTGAGCTTCCCACTCCCTTTAATTACAAGTGGTCTCTCTTTCAAATTACTCTCTATCTAATTACTTTGCATTGATTTTAGTATTTATTCTATTAATATAAATACTTTTTTCCTCCTTTAGATTGCTAGCTCTTTGAGACTAGGGAATACGTGCTTGGCACATAATAGGTGTTCAATAAATGCTTGTTGATTGATCAATAGAACATATACAGAAGGAATTTTTAACAAGTACCTCCAGCTAGCTTCCTCTCCCTATTTCCCTCCCTTCTCAAACTTATATTCTAATTTTCCAGCTTAGGAAAAGTCCAGGCCAAAATGATGGGACAAGTAATAAAGTGAGATACAGTAAGAAAGAGTTGTACTGAGCGCCCCAGTGGTACCTCCCAAAGCAGCACAAGTTTCTGCTAAAGATGCCAGCATAAGCAGTGTGTCCCTGGTTTGTTTGTTTTAAGAATCTCTTTTGCATTGCTCAGAGATGAGATCTTATCACTTCTACCCTTGAAGCAGAGTTTGGGCATTTGGAAGTTTCACAAATAAAATGCTGTATTCAAAAAAGCACCTGTCAGCTTCATTACATCCTCCTTAAGCACAGCTAATGAAGCTAAAACACACACACACACACACACACACAGTTAGGATTTGTCACTATATCAATGGCAAGGCAAACCTGCCACCACCACACTGCCCACATCACAACTACACTGTGGGTAAAGGATTTAGAAGACATGCATTGGCCCAAATTTCAGACCCTACAGAGCCAAAGAAGATGTGGCTGGCAACAGCTGCACCAGTGGGTCTGGCTGCCGTAGGGGCTATTTCTTCCCAATCCCCGAGCAAAACCAACAAATCTGGATGAAGGGCTGAAGTCACACCTTTACTCACCTGTGCCACTGTGCATATTAAGAGCTTCTCAGCTTGGCAACAAAATTCAGCTCAAATTATACTCTTAGTAAATAGATTTTTTTTCAAACTCAACCTCTAATGGAACTTTTCATTAGCTTTAAAAGTACCTATAGGTAAACACACTCTACATTCTCATGCTTTTCAAACCCATTTTATTCTGACAAGAAAAACTACAGAAGGTACCATGAAACAAGACCTATCAGCCAATGACAGTACATTTTAAGACAAATTTTTTTTAAGTTCCTGGAGGCTTTATTATATACCATGTGCATATAATATTGCATGTGCCATATAAAAAGTAAATTCTATATACTGTCTGTATTGTATATAATATTGAACACAAAACCAGATCTCCAATGAAGTATAATCCAAATTATTGGAGTAATAATCAAAAAACTACTACCTCTTTATAAATGTAAAGATGATCGCTATTATTATCAAAAACATTTAAATTTATTATCAAAAAAGCATTTAAATCCCTAACTATGCTCAGCATTGTACAGAGCAACTGAAGTCCACCTGTAAATGTTCAGTATCTGAGAACAAAAGTCATTACAAAATAGCAAGAGAAATGAGCTTTTCAAGTATGAATTCAATAGGTTGGGAAAATCTATAGATAGACAATTAACATGCAAATTATTTTACTCTCCAGTACTATATGTTCCTGAAAAATTTAACAGCTTTTAAAATGTGCCTTAATTGCTATTGATCTTCATGAAATTCTATGATGCCAATTTCCTTTTTTAAAGCTTTTTATTTTCAAAACATATGCAAGGATAATTTTTCTTTTTTTAATATTACATTTCTTATTATAGCTTTTTATATGCAAAATACATGCATGGGTAATTTTTTCAACATTGACTTTTGCAAAAACATCTGTTTCAACTTTTCCCCTCCTTCCCTCCGACCCCTCCCCTAGATGGCAGGTAGTCCCATACATGTTAAATATGTTAAAGTATATGTTAAATACAGTATAGGTATACATATTTATACAGTTATGCAAGGATAATTTTTTAACATTGACCCTTGCATAGCCTTGTGTTTCAGATTTACCCATTCTCCCCCCCCCCCATCCAAGGTATCTAATACTACTAGCCATTCTCCAATAGATTTATATGAACAATTTTCCAGAGAAGAATTGCAAATTACTCATAAAAATAAAACTACTCCAAATCCCTAAGAGAAAAACAAATTAAAAAACAAACTGGCATATGACAAAAGATGGAAATAGTCACTGTTGGAGGACTGCAAAAGACCGAACACAAAAGCATTGCTGGAGCTATGAATTGGTCCAATCATTTGGAGAACAATTTGGAATTAGGCTAAGAAAGTAAATAAGATGTTCATATCCTAGAGAAATGTCCTATCCTTTTGATCCCTCCCATGGAAACCCTCTCAATACTAGTTATTCATTGAGGCACTTTTTTTTGTGGTAATAAAGCTACAGAAACAAAGTAGATGCCCACCAAAAGCTAAACAAACTTGTAAATTAAGGAATGTTTTGTACATTAAGAAATGATGACTATAAAGAATTCAGAGATTTATGGAAAGACATATATATGAACTGATTCAGAGAGAAGTAAGCAGGACCAGCAAACCAACATACACAATAACTGCAACAATGTAGATGGAAAGAACAAAATTAATTAAAATTGATGGCGATGTAATTTATGATAAGTATTTTGGGGAGAAGTGTAAGAAAATACACCTCTCTTCCCTTTTTGCAAAGATAAGGGATCATGGACATGGAACCCATATTTGTCAGATATCTATTTAGGTGCTTGGTTTTGCTGAACTGCGAACTGCTTTTTTTTTACCTTGTTTTTTTTTTTTTTTTTTTTTTTTAATTCTTTGTTACATAGAAGAGCTCTCTGGACAAAAGAGGGGGAAAGAGTAGGACAATGTAAAAGAAAAATATATTTTTAAAAATTTATTAGGGAGAATGACAATAATGAGACAACATACCAAAATTTATGGGATGCAGACAAAGCAGTTTTTAGGGGAAGTGTTATATCTCAAGATGTTTACTTGCATAAAATAGAGAAAGAGAAGATCAATGAATTGGGCTTACAACTAAAAATTTATAAGGAATTCTATGATGCCAGTTTCTAAGCTGAAAAATTAAAAAGCAAAATAATAAAAAGAAAATGAACAAAATCCAAATAAGGAATTATGAAAAATTCTCAGCACAATTTCAAGCCTTTTTTTTTTTTTTTTTTTTTTTGGATTGGACCAATTCACAGCTCCATCAACAATGCATTTGAGTGCCTGTCCTTTGCAGTTGTTCCAATATAAACTTTCCTGGCAAAGAATCCTTTCCTCTATTGGCACCATCTTTTCTTTGGTGTAGTCTGTCATTTGTAACTGCAACCATGAATTCAATGTTTGCCCAGTTCCTTCCTTTAAATTTTCCCAGATAAAAAGTCATTATAAACTAACTCTACTGAAACATTCAAGGCCAAGTTTAGTGGTTCACACAACTACAGCTGTAACTGAGAAGCAGAAAAGGATATCAAACAGGTCCAAACTCTGTAAAAAGTAAAAAGTAATTTTTGATAGAAGACATACTGCTGTAATTTGTTACAGGCTGGTAATGTTAAATTTTTGCAGGTGCATAATCCACCCTTCCCCCGTGCCTCCAAATCATCTCTCTTACTCAGGTAACCTAACCAGTCTGGGGGTTGGGTTGCTTTTCTTTCTTTCTTTCTTTCTTTTTTTTTTTTTTGTAAAAGACAATATTATTGAAAATATTTGGATAGGGGCAGCTAGATGGCACAGTGGATAAAGCACCACTCCCGGAATCAGGAGTACCTGAGTTCACATGTCCTGAGAGCCTTCAGATTCTTACTAGCTGTGGATTCAGGGATAGTCACTTAATTGCCTCACCAAAAAACAAACAAAAAGAAAAAAGAAAAAATATTGGGATAGTAGTCGTCAATTATTTGAAAGAGCAGCATATGGAAAAAGGCATTAGAGGTTTCTCTAAATTTCAAGATCTGTGGGATTCCTTAGGAAAAAAAAAAAACTTCTGGCTCTAAGGAAGAGCTTCAAAAATAAGCTGCCTCAAGAGATACTATAATTGTGATTTGTGGGCAGGGAATGGTGATTTATCAAGGATGAGGAGGGATTTCATGTATCAGATAAATGGAGTAAATAATCTCTAATATCTCCCTCCACTCTTTTGATTTTTCAGTTTTGTGGATTAAAAATATTCCTTCAAAATGATTCCAACACTGGAATCTTGTGGGAATATTTACATTCCCTTTAAGTACCTCTGACTTGTTTGATTGCATAAATTCCCTATGGTTCTCAGAGAGATTTTATTTTAGCCAAATACTAAGAGTTGCAGGAAAGTCTTATCTGGCAAAGAATCCTTTCTTATGTTGGCACTACCTTGAGTAACTATAATCCACTTACCATCATTCTATATGGTTTTGAAATTTATTAGAAATCTGTAAAATCAGCATAAAATTGTTCTAAACTGGAAAAGCCCCTGTTTGCAGGATCAGAGAAACATGCAATACCAGAATACCACATAGATAGGAACATTTATACTGTTTTTTTTCCCCCAGTATTCACCTTTTATGGAAAGAAAGAGGTACTTCCTTACAAGGTTTGACAAAAATGCTAAATCCCAATTCAAACTCTTCCTTTTCATCTAGTTTACATAGTCCTTCAGGCTCACTAGAAACACATCCTCTCCCAGCTGCACTCAATTTCAACTGCCAAATGCTTGATAAAGCTAGATCCAATAGATAATTCCTTTCATCTACTGTGTTCCCCTCACAAAGAAATATTCAAAACCATGAATCCATTCATAGTCTTTGGAATTCCCACCTTTCTATTGAAACTCTTTGGTAATTTTCATCTTCTTTCCCAACATGATTTAAACTAGATTCACTAGTTTAAAAGACCTAAAAGTACAGTCCTGATTTGACTACAGAAAAACCCAATACCTGGTTACAATTAACTACGTATGATAAGGTATGAACCTTATCAAGCACATCCAACAGATTAATATGGTGTTGATGTCAGTCTATTAAATTCAAAGGTTCTCAAGAGAGATTTTTAAAGATTCCAATTACATCAGTCATCCTGGGCACTTTTCTCCAGGGTTATTACGAATTCATGTTTTGCAGAACATACTCCTCCTTATGGAGCCAAGACAACTACAAGGTATATACAATTAGGGGGGAGGGGGGAGGAAGGGAACAGCCCAAAGCCCAACAGCATGTTGTTGCTATTTACTGGATTTGAAGTAAATACCATAATAAAGCCAACATTTTACAAGGGATAATGTTTTTTAAAAATTACTCATACATATATACTGTCAAAAATGTATAATTATAAAATTAATTTAAAAAAATAAAATAAAGCCAACATTTTGTTCCCCAAATTCATGTTATGAAAAACAATCTCCAAATAACCAGCAACCCCAAATCAAACTGTAGTTTTTGTTAGCATGAGAGATTTGGGAATTATTTTGCTAGGGATTATTCATGGCCCATATTAGGGTAAAGGGGCTGAATCATTTACTCAGACCATGAAAGAAACAGAGCATTTTAATAAATTAAGTAACACCAACAGCAAAGAGGGAAGTGCTATATATAATGTGGTTAAATGACCCCTGTTTAATAAATGCTGAATGTGGACTTAAGGAGGAAAGACTTCTTTTGCATTTTGCTCCTCCTGTAGAGACATCTCTCAAGCCAGCAATCAGAGAGTCATGGCTTCAATGAGCAGGGAGATCCACAGGGATTCTTCCTCCCTCCCCTTTGGACAGACAGCTCAGATCTTTTCTTTGCTCATATCAGAATGAAGGAGGGACTTGCTTCGGCCTTCTGGGGTCCTTGCCTTCTGTGATTCACCACCAAGAGGGAGGGTGGGTTTCTCTAAGAGAAGGGCTGAGCATGCTTGATTCTCAGGACTGACTCCCAGGTTTCTAGGGCCTAACAACCAGGCCACACCAGCCAGCCTCAACAGCAGCTAGCTCCACAGGAGGCCGGGGAAAGGGGCTGACAGCACCCAGAAGCCAGCAGAGAGCGGCTACTGCTTCACCAGCACGCCACAGAGCTAGCAGCACAATTTCTCAGACTGTTGGGACTCAAATGACAGAGAAGAGAACTATGGAATGGTCCTGGAGAATGGAGACTCAGTCCCAGAGTAACAGAGCTTTGTGAATCCCATTCTGAGTATTGAAGGCTTCAATTTTCTGGCCTATACATCCCAAATTTTCAGGAATTCAGGCCAAATTTTCAGAGAGAGAAAAAAAAGCTAGGAGAATATGTGTTCTATATTAAGGATGGAGTTAGATAACCACCAGAGCCCAAGTTTGAAAATTCACAAGAAAACATATTTTAAGAAGATGTCATCAATCTAGTCAGGAAAAGCATTCCCCACCTCCTCATCTGTTGTAAGGCCTCCCCGTCCAGTTTCACTCCTTTGGGAAAGCTGCAGAGCCTTGGGGATCTGCATCAGGCTTAGGAGCCAAGAACGCCTCACTAGATACTCTCCGGACAAGCCGCAGTTGGCCAGACACCTTATCAGCAGAGAAACAAAGAGCCAGGTGGCAGCTGGCCACACCTGCCTCTGCCAGGCAGGACTCTCTGGACAAGACCAGCTGGCCAGACCTCAGGCGGACCCCTTCACCTCCAGGACAGTCACTAACCTGGAGCAGCACAGGCCTAGACCCAAACACAAAACTCCTCACTCACTGGGTATGCTGCGGGTGCCAGCTGCAGGTGCCATTCAGATTATCTGGGCAGGGATGTCTGAGTTAGGATAGTGCCCAACAGGCACAAGGGGGAAACTCAAACCCTCCCAAGCCCGGCCTTCTCCAGCTCATTCCAAGGCAGCTAAGAGCTAGCATTTAGAGAGTCCCCACCATGTGCCAAGCCCTTTACAAGCCTGGGAGCCCTGACTTTGATTCACTGCATCATTTTGCTGCCCTTTAAGGTAAAGGCCTAATTTAGATTTTGGCGTGACACTTGGTCACCTAAACCCCCAATCAGTCAGTCTGCCAACATTTATTAAGAATTACAATGTGCTGGGCCCTGTGCTGAACGCTGGGACACGAAAGAGGCACTAGGCAATCTGCCCTCCAAGAGTATCTAATGGCATCTAAGCCTTAGAGGAAATCCCCACTTTTGTCAGTCAATCCCCAAGCAATAGAGGCTATGGGAAAGGTGACACTGGCACATGAGCACTGACTGGGAGCACTGCAAGGCTGGGCCACCCATAGCCACACAGAAAGAGAAGCCTGGAATCCCATGACTTGCAGAGGGGAAAAGGCCCAGGAAAATGCAGCGAGGGCTAAGGCTCTGCCCACCTTGTGGGTGCCCGGAGCTCAGGACTATCCCTTCTTTTGGGGGAAGCTAACTGGATGCCAGCCACCAAGGCCCTAAAAAATACTGCTCCAAACCACATGAGCTGGTCAGCTTGGTCCCCCTGCTAAATTTAGCACAATCCCCTTGCTGGCCAGACAGAACACACAATCTGCCCTGTGATGAAGGCCCATTAAACTGGGGGTCCAGGGGAGCCTAGAACTAAGCTGGGTGGGCCCTTCGAGGGCATCTACCGTGCCAAACATCCCAACTATATAGAGGAGGAAAAGGAATCAGAGGGAGATAAAACCAGTTCCCGAAAATCACATGGACAGTTTTGGGGGTGGGATTTGAACCCAGTGACTCCAAAGCCAGAGCTCTTTCCACAACATCATTGTGCCTCCCTTACTTAATTAAGTGATCAGTGTATTAACAACACAGAGGTCATATCTCATTAGAAATGAACTTCATGTAACTGTCCACACATTGTTTTGTTGTACTGAAGCTTTCTTTCAAGAGCTACTGGAGCCTGGAAATGTCTATGATATGGAGATGATTCTTGCAGTGTATTTGAATTATATATTACACATCAGAATACATAACTTTGGTCTGATTATAGTCTGAGTCAAGAACTGTAATATTCAACTGAAGTCACCTCTAAATCTCAAAAACATAGGGTGCACAGGAGGTAATTTTTCTAATTGAAGACTGCAGCATAAAGCAATATACAGAACCAAATGTTTTTGACTTATAAACAACTGGCTGGGAGCTGATGACCAAAATCGTAATGACCCTGGGCCATTCTGCCTTTGGGATTACCAACACAAACCAGAGCAGGAAGAAATCTGGACTCTGGGCTATGTCATTAACTGGTTAATTCTGGGCAAGTCACTCTGAGTCCCAATTTCTTAATCTAAAAACAAGGAGGATAGGATAAATTGGTTTGGCCACAGAACATGTGGTGACTTGAAATATTGACAATTCATAAATTTCTGGTTCTGGGCACCTGAAGACTATAGAATATGCAGGGAAAAAAAAAGGTTCAGAGAAATTTGGTGACAGAATAGAAGATTAACCTTATTTTCACAACAAGCAGTTTGTTTTACCTATTTTAAACACATGTAAATAACAGCATTTACAAATGAAAAATATTGCTAGCATCAAAATTTCTCATGAAACATCAGGTTTAGGACAAATAGGAATGGAAAACATTGGATTAAATGACCTCTATGGTCCCTCACAGCTCTAAAATTCTATAATCCCATGACTCTAGTAACACAGTAACTGCTTTGTACCTCCAGAAGTCATTAGATCCAATAAATATTTAGTGGAAAACCAAAAATGGGTTCCACTCAAGAGTACACTAATGCTACTTACTGTTCAAGGTTGAAAGAGAAGATAGAAAGGAGAGGTCTAAGGGGGCCAGATTTGCTGTATTTTGTAGGTGCTAATTTATTTTCATGTTGCCTCACTCACTTTAAGCTCTCTAAGGACAGGGGCTATTTTTGCTTTTTTTTTTTTTTTTCTGTATCCTCAGCATTTAGTACTAAATATAGTTTTTACAAAATAATTAAACATAAACTTTAAAACATTTCCCCTACTTTCAATTTCTCTGTTTAGGGAGGATATGGATAATTCTGATAAGCACATGATAAGCACTTAATAAATCTTGCAGATTGATTAAAACACATTCTATTCCTTTATATATCAAGATTACAAAATACACGATAAATGAGCATTAAAATAAACAGAAATTTCCTTGAATAGTCTGTAAATGCAAAAATAAACTAACACAAAATCTGTAAGATCACATATTATGTATAATATATTAACAATTATTTCTAGGTACTGTGTTACAATGGAAATAAAGCTACACTGGAAGGCCAAGGTTTGAACTGCAGCTCTTACTACCTGAATGACTGCTTCTGGGAAAGTCATTTCAACTTTCAAGGGTCTGTTCTTCATTTGGAAAATAAGAAGATTGGAGTGGCTGTTCTAAGGTCTCTCTTGACACTAAATCCCTGAGCATCAGAACTGGATCCTGGTCACCACATCCCCACTACATTCCACTGAACAGCAACATAAAATGACATCATCCTCTGTGGACACAAGAAGATCAGAGTAGCTGCCTTTTACACGTTAAGATGGGCAAAGCTACTTTCTTAAAATTTTTTCCAAATCCATTTTTCTTCAGTATTGAAGGAATCTCTCTGATGAAAAGGGTGGAAAACAACTTCTATTAGGCTTAACTTTGTGGTTGTTCAGTTATTTTTCAGTCATATCTGACTTAATCATCTCTTTTGGGATTTTCCTTGCCAAGATACTGGAATAGTTTGCCCCTTTCCTTTTCTCATCTTTAGATATGAGAAAATTGAGCCAAACCTTGAGTCAGGGTTAAGTGACTTGCCCAGGATTACATATAATGAGTAAGTATCTGAGGTAGAGTCTGAATTCAGGTCTTAACTGACACTCTATCCACTGTGCTACCTAATTGCTCCTAAGCTAAACTTTCCCAAACCTTTATTCTTGGAAGTCATAGTCTGAAGCAGGGATTCTTAGTCAGAGTCCACAGATGGATTTCAAGGTGTTGGTAAACTTGGATTGGAGTATGGGAGGAGGAGAAATACTTCTTTATTTTCACTAGTTTCTGAAAGAAAGTCAGAATTCCCTTCCATTACTAATGAAGTCAATAAACCATTCCTTTGAGAAGGGGCCCACAGGCTTCCTCAAGCTGCTAAAGAAGTCCATGATGTAAAGAATGTGAAGATTCCTTGGTGGGAAGGCAGTGTACATTTAGGGAAACAAAAAATGAGCTCCATCCTGGCTCAATTCACTAATTGTACAACTTAAGCAAATGATTTGACCTCACAGCCTCAGTTTACTCATCCAAAAATTGGAGAAAATAATAAATATACTACTTACTTGACATGGTGGTTCTGAAGCTGAATACCTGCCTTTCAGATGACACAAACAAAATAATGAAGAAATCAAGAAACAGGAACTTTGTATCTTATGATTTCTTTCCCAAGCCACATCTCTCTTTAAAAATAATTTTCAAAATATAGTTTTTACAAAATAATTAAACATAAACTTTAAAACATTTCCCCTACTTTCAATTTCTCTGTTTAGGGAGGATATGGATAATTCTGAATAACTGCAACATGAATACAACTCGTTTATTTGTACTTAATACTTTACTGAAATGAATTTTTCATATAACTGAAACTTATCCTTTTAAGCATCTAAAAAGCTCAGTATTTTAATCCTTCACTAGATCCAGATTGTTACATCACAAGCCTAGCCTTATTATCCCATGTGATTCTTGACCATAATAATAAATTTTTCATTGGAATAAAACGTTTTGATTGACATTTTTCTAAATAAATATTATGTACTTTCCTACCAACTTAAAAAAAGGTATAAGCAGAATACTGAACATAATTCAGTTTTCTTTTTAATTCAAGTTCATCATTAGAAATAGATAATGTTGCATAATAGAGTAATATCCTCAAGGGAAATGGAAATGGGGAGAGGAAGAATATGTTAAATTGCCTCAGAACTGCTGTACTTTTATAAGTCTTCTGTTTATTGTTTATAGATTTTTCTCTCTTCCCTGTCAACCTGTCAGTTATCCCATCACTTCCTGTTATGGCCTAGATCTAGCAGTTTTCCCTTCCTCTACCCAACTCACATTCCACCTCAACTACAACAGCAAGCTGCCTGCCTTCCCCCCACCCCCTCCCATCTGACTTGCAACTTATGCTGTGCCTTGCTAGGAAACCAAGTTTATTATAATTATCCATACAAGAAAAGTAAACAGAAAAGTCATATTGCACTAAATATATGTAATATACTGTTGCTATGAAGGTATGATATGCTCATACCAGAAATATGCACAATTTACAAAATTAGGAAGGGGGTATTAAAATGCCTTTACTATTATTTAATCAATGAGTACACAAAAAAGGATGCAGTTATTAAGTAAGCTCCTTGCATGGTAAGATGTTAATCCTTGGGCCATCGGTGATTCTCCTGCCTCCCTCTACCCTCACTATCAGCTGCCAAGTCCAATAGATCCTACCTTAAGCATGTACCGGATCGATCCCTTCCTTTCTCTATCCACATCAGCAGTGGCTTCCAGACCCTTCTTATCACACACTTGGTGTGACCCTGCCTCGACTCTATGCTGCTTGAAATCCATACTCAATCTTCCCAGCAAATCCCCTGATCATCCCAATGACCAATCTTCAGTGGCTCCAAGGGCACAGAATAAAATTCAAACTCCTCCAACAGGCCTTTATGTTTCTCTACTTGCCCTTCCGGACTTTTCTCCTATTGCTTCCCTACAAAATCCTTCACCAGGACCACTACTGCAGCCATCACCACCACTACCACTCGTGGCTATTACTTGGTGGACACCACCCTCCTGACTGGCTCTTAACTGAAATTGTCTTGCAAGGCCTAAGTCAATACCAGAGTGAGAAGATTTTTCTCTTCCTATAAATACTTTTTCTCTTACTCTGAACTCCTACAAAACTAGTGATCCATGCCTGGAATTGACAATTTCTTGCATATGAAAATTCATCTTGAAATCAAAGAATTTGTCATATTCTGTACATATTAGTAATTCTATTACTAGTATTCACTGACTAAAAAAAATACATCATAGCAAAAAGCTGTATGAATGTAGTAATGCTTTTAAATAAATTTGCATTTTATTACTCATAGTAACATCTAAATAGCTCAAAAATGATATACTGTAAAATATTTCGTCTACAGAAAATATGTGGATTTGCAAACCACTTGCAATAATTATAGTTCCCCCAAGAAATCTACAGCTTACAGACTAGAAACCATGTGTCTATTTCTCTCAAAGGGTACAAATAAGTTATTTATAGTTATTTGTGAAGGTCTCTTCAAGAATTTTAAAATCCTTAGGCTCAAGTTTTATGAAGAAAAGAGAGATAATCACTGTGCTTCCAATACTTCATTTTATACAAACTGAAGGTCTGTGGTAATATTGCCTATATCCTCTGTCATTTTTTTAGTGGTATGTGTTCATATTTTATTTCTATCACATTTGGTAATATATCCAACTTTTAAATAATTATGAATGTATTATTACTATTACAGTGATCTATGATCAGGTATCTTTGATGTTACTATTGTAACTATTTGGGTTCTCACAGGTGCCCTCTCTTTGGGCCTTCCTCTTCCCTGAGACAAGACAATATCAGTATTAGGCCAATTAATAACCCTACAATGGCATCTAAGTGTTCAAGTGAAAAGTCAATCTATGCACCAAACTTCACTGCCTCATTTTAAGAAGTTTCCACAGCTGTCTCAACTATTAACAATCACCACCCTGATCAGTTAGTGACCATCAGCATCAAAGAGAAGTCCTCCAAAAGCAATAAAGATTACAGCTCACTGAAGGCTCACATGACTAAAAATTTTTAGCAATAAAATATTTTAAATTAAGGTATGTAAATTGTTTTTTAGACATACTATGGTGCATTTTCATAGACTACAGCAGAGTATAGGCAGAATTTTATATGCATTGGGAAGCCCCAATCTTCATGTATTAGCTTTAGTGTGATCCTTGCTTTATTGTGGCAGCGTGGAACCAAAGCTGCACTGTCTCTAAGGATGCTGTACTAGAAGTGTAATCAAAGGGCTTTGTGTTCAAATCTTGGCTTTGTCACTGAATTACTTGTGTGACATCTCACTCTGTAAAGCCAGGAGGTTTGACTGGATAGTGTCTGAAGTCCCTCTTCCCCCTGTAGACTCTAAATCTAAAACAGGCCTGTAGTATACACCTTGGTACAGTAGCTAGTGTACCAAGCAGCCAGATGGCTCAGTATAAAGGGCACTGGCTTTGGAATCAGGAAGCCCTAAGTTCAAATTCAGCTTCATTCCCTCACTAGCTGTGTGATCTGGGCAAGTCTGTTTGCCTGAATCCACTTAAGAAGGAAGTGGCAAATCACTGCACAGTATCCTTGCCAAGAAAGCCCCATTGCCAGTACTGGTGTTCTATGGTCCATGCGGTCACAGAGAGCTGGACACGACTGAACAACAAAAGTATCCAGAATAGTGTCTGCCATGTACTAAGCTCAACACACGTTTGCAGAATGCTGGAAAAAGTTGCATAGCTGCTTGGAAAGTTTCCTTGAGACAACCTTAATGTACAAAACAGACATAAGAATTCACCTGATCAATAAAATGATTTAAACTTCCAGGATCAGAACGTATCACTTTATTCCTTTCACGTCTCTTATGACATCCTTTTCAAAGAACTTTCAAACCAAACTGTTCCATGCAGCAAGAAGATTTCAAAGCTAAAATCAAAGGATAAATTAATATTGTGGCCACAAGGAATACAAAATGCCTGTACTTAAAAGGACCTGGAAAGAAGTGGAATTTGAAGACAATTTAAAAACATAGATAATAGCAGGGCTCACAAGATAAAGCAGGCCACTAACTGCCCTTCAGGTTATTAAAACCAAAAATCTACACAGCAGAGGTGGGGGGAGACTCAGCAATTTCACACCTTCCCAAGCCTACTTTACAGTCAGGATTAGGGCCACAGACCTCAGAAACCAGACCAGCCCGAGCAGACCTAGTCATTCTGGCCTTGGATTAGATGGACATAGGGGGACAGACTAGACAATGCAGTCCTTCCACCAGACAGGCCTTACCATGCTCGAAGCATTCTGTGCAGACCCATTCAATTAAGAGATGAATCTAACTAGCTACACTCCCTGTACAAATATGTATCATTATAAACCAAATAAAGCCTTCCTGACTACACCTCTACAGAGCCCAAGTAAAAACTATGATTTTTCCTAATTCATCATTTGATGCTACCAATTACATTAGCTACTAATTTTTTAAAAAGGTTTTAGGTATGTGGCTACTAGATGATTTGTAGGGTATATTAATAATAAGGAAGAAGAGAAGGAAAAGGAAGGAGGAGGAGGAAGAGAAGGAGGAGAAAAAGGAAGGGAAGGCTAAAAGGCAGCAAAGCCCCCAGAGTTCTTTAAATATATTTTCTCATTTGAGTCTCACACGAACCTACCAAATTAAGTACAGCAGGTGTTATCTTTACAGATTAGTAAACTGAAATTAAATGAGTTGTCTCCAGTCAGAAAGCTGGTGAGACATTTGAAGGCAGGTCTCGATGACTGTAAAGTTTTTTATGATAGGGCCCTTCATGGCCCAAGCTTTTGCAAAATACATGGTCAAAGTCCACCCAGGAAACAGGTGCTCTTCCCAGAGTTCAATAATGTAATGTAATAATGTTGCATACATCCTGAAAGGGGGAGGGGAAGGGAAACCCTACTTCTTCAAGAACCATAAGAATAAAAACAAATTCTCCTCCCTCTTTCTTGCCTTCGGAGACTGTAAAAAGCCTTAACAGCCCTGAAATGAGGTTATGGGCTATTATTTGAGGCCCAGAGCCTCAGTAAAGGTACCTTGGACGCCGTCAGGTCCAAAGTCCCTCCTCCCAAGGCTAGCTCTGCCATCTCTGACAGTTGGCCATCCCGTCTCTGTTTGAATATTTACAGCTATGGGGAGCTCGCTACTTTAGCACAGTGCCACAGCTGGACAGCTCTATGGGAAGTTCTTCTTGCATTATACCTGCTGTCTTCCACCCCCATGCTACCCTGTCCTCAGGAATGACAAAATAGAGCCCAATCACAGAAGAGCGGTCACGGGAGGACCCTGGTCACCCTGCAGGCCACAAGAATGACTCAGGTCATAGGATGACATGCAACAGATTGGACAGACCCAGGAACTCTTCTAAAGCAAAACAAAGTGGAAGTCTCCAAGCCCATCCCTCTGCGCCCCTCCGGTCCCAAACGGAGCAGCTCATGGACTCTCTTTGCCCAACGCGGGAGCACTCGATTCACCCTCTTTTATGAATGACTGGAGTATACACGATAAGGGGGGATTTGTTTTAAAGAGAGGATTATTATAGTGCAGTGAAAATTCCTTTGCTGTTTCCTTCTTATTCGTTTTCTGATTAAGCCGAATTAATTTTTCAGCTCCTAAAATAGTGGTTCATAAAAGGCCCTGCTTAGACGCCCCCCCCCCACTTTTTAGTGCAATTTCACTTGCTGTTCTCAAAACGAATTTTATCTGAAGCAACACCCCGACAGATGAATGGCAGAGAAAAAGGGCAATTAAAAAAAGTCACAGCATGCGAAGAGGCTATTGGCTAGCTCCAGCTAAGAAGATGCTGGCGTGCACTAGTCATTCCCGCACCCCGGGGGGGAGAGCGAGGATGAGGAGACGGCATCTCCCAGGGAATGCCTGAGTGCCGGGGTCTCGGAGGGGAGGGGGCGCTAGGACCTGGTTCCCGCCCCGGGAGGAGAAGCGGCGGCGGGCGGGGGGGGGGGCAGGGCCGGAGGGGGGCAGCGCCCGCAGCTGCCGCCCCCTCCCAGGTCCTCCCCCCTCGCAGGGGTAGCTCCGTGCCAGGGCCTGGGAAGCCGCGTGGCGCGTGCGCAGTAGCGCTCGGCGGGACCCGCTGGGGCTCGGCGGCAGCGGAGCCGCAGTGACAGGAGCGGCGGCCGGGACTCACCGAGGCGCAGGGGCTGGAGGTGGTGCTGGGGGTGGGCGAGCGCTGGACCGTGACCAAAGCCATCTAGGCGCTGCTGGGCTGCTCGTCGCGGGGCATTCTCTTCCTGGTGGCAGGGGAGGGCCGGCGGCCGGCGGGGGTCCCGGGGCCGGGGCGGCACGGAGGGCCGGGGGAGGAGCAGGACGAGGCCGGGGCCCGCGGCTCCGCGCCCTGCGCTGGACTCTCGCACACTGACGCGCGGGCGGGCCGGCGGGCGGGCGGTTCGGCAGCGGCCGGGCACAATGAGCGCGCCCAGTGCGCAGGCGCCACCTGTCAGCAACCGCCTCTCCCGCGGCTCGCGCGCGCCGCCGCCTTAACCCGTGAGCTGCCGGCCCGGCCGCCAGCGGGGGAGTGAGCGAGAGGGCGGAGGGCGAGGCGGAGAACGAGGCAGCGCCGAGCGAGGCCGGCAGCGAGCGAGCGAGCGTGCGTGCCCCGCCCCCGCCCCCTTGTAGAGCCACTCGGGCCCTCCTCCCAAAACCGAGCGCTCTCCGGAGCCCGAG
This sequence comes from Sminthopsis crassicaudata, assembly GCF_048593235.1. NCBI lineage: Eukaryota > Metazoa > Chordata > Mammalia > Dasyuromorphia > Dasyuridae > Sminthopsis > Sminthopsis crassicaudata. The sequence continues at coordinate 452,908,404 of NC_133620.1, forward strand.
AGCTGGGTTCAAATCTCCCCCGGACCATGAGCGCCCCTCCCCCGCTGGGCCTCGTCCCTTCGCCCGAGGGATTCCTCCCCGTGTGAAAAACGGCGGGGTGGGCTAGAGAGCCTAAGGGATCCCCCTTAGCTGGGCCTCAGTTTCCCCATCTGAAAAACGGAGGGGGTGGGCTAGAGAGCCTAAGGGGCTCCCCCAACTGCCTCAATTTCCTCATCTGTAAAATGAGAAGTGAGGAGGGGAAGCAGACGGCCCCTTCCGATTCTAACGCTAGGAGAGTCACAAGTGCCTCTGAACAGAGGGCCCGAGCTTTATGTGGTCTCTCTGGACTCGGCCTCTACTGCTGGCCTCCCCGCCTCCCCACCCCGTTCATTCCCGGGCTGAGCTGTCTCCCGTACTTCTCTGACTACCCCCAGTTTAAGCGCTGGCCCCATCCCTTCAGCCCCGGACTGTGGGGTGGCCTCCCTGGGCCCAGCCCTCCCTCTCCCGCCCACCTTCCCCACAGCAGGACCGACCCTGTCACTAACCTGCTCATAAATGTTCAGTAGCTCCCTGTGCTCTTTGTGATGCTTCCCTGGCATGGAAAGCCCTGTGTAATGTGGCTTTGGCTGATCTTTCTGGACTGTTCTAGATTATTCCTCCTTCTGAACTCTTAAGTTGGCTTAGACACTTCTCTCCACTGACTTTTGCTAAAGGATTCCCCAAGTCTTTACAGAATCATCCTCGCCTCTTTTACTCTTAAGTCACTTCAAAGGACAGTTTAACTGCCACTTTCAAAAGGCTTTTTAACATTCCCTTTCACTCATTTGTGACCGGGCACTCTGTACCCCCCAGCTGCCTGAGGGGAGGGGCCGTGTGGTTACGTTTTTTGTATTTATTCCCCAGTACTTAACGGTGTCCTTTAACGTAGTGAGTGCTAAGTAAATTTTGTGGGTGGGGTTCCCAGGAGCCCAGGAGAAACCTCTGTGACCTGCAGGCCACTCTGTTCTATGACCCCAGGCCTTCGTCTCCCCCCCAAGGGAGCTCAGGTCCTTCTTTTCCTCTTTAATCCAGAAAAATTGTAGTGGATTTTGATGTTACAAAATGGATTCCCTCGTTACTATTTTCTGGATTCCACATCCATATATGTGCTCTCTGATACAGAGGCTGAGGGAACCCAGGAGGAAGAGAAGGGTGTGGTAGAAAGCAGTTTAAGGGCCCGGATTGCTGGCCCCGCCCCACCCCCATTCCTTTCTGCAGTCCAGAAATTCTGAGAGCCAGCAGTCTTCCCCTCTCCCTCTCCCCTCTTTTCATGACTTCTGACAAGAGAAATGGGAAAGTCCACAACGAAGACTTGCTTCATTTTCCAAGAGACCCACAAATGAAACAAAGGGACAAATATCACAGACTACTGTGATTTAAACAAAACAAAAATTACAGCAACTGGTCCTGAAAGATTAATCTGCCACTAGAGATCAAAGGTGGGAGACAGAATTCACAGTGGTAGAAGAAGCTTACATTTGGAATCAGGGAATACAGGTTTAGACAATTTATTCCCTTTGTTGTCGTGGGGAAGTTATTTAACCTTTCTACTCAATTTCCTCATCTGTAAAATGAGAGAGTTTGACTATTTCAAGGGCTCTTAACACAGGATGAACTTGTTTTTAAAATATTTGGATAACTATTTCAATAGGATTGGTTTGCTTTGTAATCCTAGGTCTCTTATTTTATCCTTTTAAAAAGTTTAAGAAGTTCATACATAGGCTTTGCCAGCCAAGAAAAATTGATGATCCATCACTAAGATCTCTTCCAGCCTATAAACCTATGAATTCACATGTTTAGTGTGAGGAGATATTATGGCAAACATTTCCGCAAGAATCAACGCTAGAGAAACCCCATGGAGACCCAGGCCAGCATCAAAACCCGCCTCCTCTTGTTTGTCACTCAACATGCTTGCATCGCAGGCCTCCTTTTAAATTGATAGGGCTGTCAGGCTGCTGACTGCCTAAGTGCTAGGAGAGCCCTCTGTGCTGGGCCTTTGTATTGTCTCTGGTGCCCTGTGGTTGAAATAATAAGCGGGGAGGCTACAGAATGAGGCACAGAAGGTCCCTCTACAGTAGAGAATTATTGTCCACAAGCCAAGATTGTTCTGAAGGGTTTTGCCCCCTGGTGGTGGACAATGGCGCCTGAGAACAAATCATTCAAATTGTAAGGTACGGTTCCCAGAGAAGTGCTCCTGCAATGTATTTCAGAGAGCTACCTGACAGGCAGGGCAAGTGAAGACAAAGCTCCTGGGTGAGAACCTTGAACAAATGCCTTAAAGGTTGGGGAGGGGACCTTATGCTTAAGGGAGAGTTAGCCAAGAAATATAAACAGCAGGAAACCATGTGAACTGGAAAGGAAATGGATGTGATTTGTAAAGGGAATAATCTTAATGAGGGAAAAAAAACATTTTAGACTAACTTTTTTGTTCTAGATAAGTGTACGGATAGATAGCTGGTTTTAGGTTTAGAAGCTGGAGGTGTATATAGTTAATAGATATTTTTGGTTGGGAGAAACTGATTCTTTTGGAATTTTAACATTTACCAGTGATTTAAGAATTTTGACATTTTTGCCAGTGATTTGGACAAATAGCTTATTTATCACAGTTTGCAGGTGAAACTTGGGAGCTATTGACAAATGTGGAGATAGCCACTTTACAAAGCTTACTAGGTTAGAGCTAGAATTAGCCAAATCTAATAAGATAGGTTTTAAATAAGAATAAATGTTAAATTCTACCCATGGGTTCAAAAAATCAACTACAGGGGGTGGAGCCACGATGGTAAAGAGAAGACTCACCTTGGATCTGAGCTCTCCGTACTATCCCTCAGAGCAGTATCAAATCAAGCCTCTGATTTTGGAGTGCTGGAACCCACAAATATTTGGAGTGGGACACATTTCCAGCAGAAGATATTTTGGAAGAATTTTAGAAAGTCTGTTTCAGTCAGGCACAGCACCGAAACTCAGGGTGGTGTGGGATCCACACACGGGGGAATCTTATCAGGAAGAATCTACAGCAGTGTTGGCTACTCTGTCCTGGTTCAAGTCAATAGATCATCAGATTAGCTGTGAGACATCCAACACAAATTCAAGAGGCAAATAGTGAGCCTCTGTACGCCAGAAGAACACATGACTTGGCCACGCCTACTCAGCACTGAAAGTGAGCAGCACTGACCCAGGACAGCCACTGTTGCCTATAGCAGAAGCTTAAACAATCTCCTACTTGCCTTAAAAGCAGACCTCGACCTTTTCAAAAAAATGAGCAAAAAAGCAAAAAGAATTCTGACCATAGATAGTTTTTATGGAGAAAGAAAAGAACAGACCTCAAACCCTGAGGACACTGAAAGCAAGTCATCTCCAGGTGAAGTTCCAAAGGTGATTTCAGTTGATTCCCATCTTATAAGGCTCTATTGGAAGAATTCAAAAAGGATCTTAAAAGAGAGAACGGGGAAAGGAAATGAGAACATTGCAGGAGAATTTGGAAAAGGAAACAAATTATCTGAAGAAAACTCTGTACAAAATAGATTTAGTGAAATGGAAAAAGCATATAACTCCTTACCAAAAAAAAATTGGCAAAATGGAAATCAACTCCTTGAATAACAATTTGTGAAATTGGAAAAAAAAATCCATTGAACAAAACAAATCAATTAAAAATTCAACTAGCCAAATGCAAAAGGAGGAGGTATGGACAGCCAAAAAAGCTACATCAAAGCATGGAGGTCCAAAATGAGGGAGGTGATAGTCCTACAGCATTCTTATCTACATCTCAGGAGAGATTTAGTTCTAGGTACCACATTTTAGTAAATAATTGTACTCAGAGGGGGGCCACAGTGGTAGCAGGACTGAAGACTATGACATAATAGTTTATACTGAACATAAACTCTGCCCTTTACAATCTGGCTTCTAACTTTGGTTAATTTACTACATTAGCTGTTCCAATTATCAGTGATCTCTTAATTTGCTAAATCAGATGCTATTTTCTCTGTCTTGACTCAGAAACCTTGAAGGGTGAAGGAAGTCTTAGAGATCGGTGAAAGTTTCTCTCAACAGTATGGTATCCTCTTCCCTCCTCTCTCAATATTCTTTGTTGATCTCTGACTCCTGTGAATTCAATTATAACCTCTAATCAACATTTATTAAGCACTTAGTGTGTTTAATAGTCATGTGCTAAAGCACCAGGGTTATAGATTTCAAAAAATAAAGCATCCTACATATACAAAATATATTAAGGAGCTTAAATTTTTTAATGGGAGAAGACAATACAGGAAAGGAAAATAAGAGTGGAGAGCTACCAGAGAATATCCTGTAGATGAATACTGAATACTGAATATGAAATGGTGTTGCATACCAAAGCTAATCTTGAGATTTCTGGTGATGAACTTGTCCTTGGGGGAAGTATGATGTCTGAAAAACAGAAACTAATCGGAGCAGCTGGTGGGAAATGAAGATCTATTCTATATAGCCAATCCTCTCTACCCAGAATTCCATTTCTACAACCCTAATGAATATCTCCACTCTTCCCCCCCCCACACCACATCTCCTCAGATCTTCCACAGTATCTCAGTTCAACATATTTTAAATGAAATTTATCTTTCCCTCCAAATCTGCTTCTCTTTCCAATATCTTTATTTCTCTTGAGGATACCACCAACCTCCCAATCACTCAAGATTTGAAACCTGGACTCTTTTTCTTCCCTCTTCCAAATCTAATCATCTGTCAAGTATTGTAGATTTCTACCTTAATAGTATCTCTTGTATCTAAGCCCTTAACTTCAATATTCAAGTTCTCATCAAGTAGATTTGCTGTGATACATTTTCAACTGATCTTACTGTGTCTAATCTATTTGCATAGCTGCCAAAATCATGCCAAATAAGATAAGTATTTGTCCATGTCATTCCCCTCCTCAAAAACTTTAAGTGGTTCACTATTGTTCTTGGAATAAAATACTATCGACCTTTTCTAATTTTATTTCACCTTATTCTCCACACTATGTCCCAGACAAACTGGACTACTGTTTCCCCAATTCTACATGCTTTCTTCATGAATTTGCACAATCTTCCCCTTAAATTCACTATATCTTTCACCATAGGAGTTAGGAATATAGATATAGAACTGCAAGATATGTCAAAAACCATCTACTTCAATCCGCCTCCCCCCCCCCCCATTCTATAGGTGAAGAAACTGAGGTCTAAGAAAACAGGTGACTTGGTGATGTTAGCATTAAGAAGCCTCACATAAACTCAGATAAGCACAAGATAAGGAGAGATGGAAGCAAAAGGCAGATCTAGAAAATTTGAGGAGGGAGAGAATTCTAATTTCCAGGTGGGAAAAATCAGGTAAGGTTCAATGGCGGAATTAGCACAAAAGGAATAGGAAAATGCTGAGATTGTAGAATTAGAGGACCTGTACTCAAATCTTACTTTCTCTTTCTCAAATTCTTGTAATCTGGCTTTTGATCTCAGCATTGAACAGCACCTGTTTCCTCCCAAATTACCAGTAATCTCTTAATTACTAAATCTAATGGCCTTTTCTCAATCCTCATCTTGCTTGGCCTCTCATTGGCAATGTTGATCACTTTCTTCTAGATATTCTCTGGAGACATGTTTTTTTTTTTCCTCCTTGGTTCTCTTCCAAGCTTCCTCTAACTGCTCCTTCTCAGTCTCCTTTGAGGGATCTCCATATCATACCCCCTAACTGTGGGGTTACCCCAAGGCTGTGTCTTGGGCTTTTTCTCTTCTCTGGGCTAGATTATCTCAATGATCTCATCTCCCATGGGTTCAATTATACTAATGCAGATGATTCTCAAGTCTATTTATTCCTAACCTTTCCCCTGAACATCAATCCTGCACTGCCATCTGCCTATTAGATATTTCAAAATGGATGTCTCAAATGAAACATAAAACAGAACCTTTTTTTCTCTTTGAATCTTCCACTCTTCCAAACTTCTCTTACCTTTTGAGGGCATCAATATCCTTTCAGTTAATCAACTTCTACTCTCACTACTAATCACTTATTAAATCTTGTCATTTCTACTTTCACTATTTCTTCAATAAAGGGCACATTGGTAGCATAGTGGATAGAACACCAGGCCTAGAATCAGGAAGGCCCATCTTCCTGAACTTGGTGAAAGAACCTTTATATCTAGGTTTCCCTTGACAGTCTGGTAGCCTCTTCCTTCCTCTCTAAATATTCTTTGTTGATAATCTCTTTAACTCCTGTAAATTATAATTTCTAATCAGATGACTCCCAATCAATCAAAATTTGTTAATCACCTGGTGTGTTTAATAGTCAATGTGCCAGGCACTATTTAGATTTTTAAAAAATACAGCCTCAGATGCTTACTGGGCAAGTCACCTAACCTGTTTACCTCAGTTTCCTCCCCTATAAAATGAGCTAGCGAAGAAAATGGCAAACCATTCCAGCATCTTTGCCAAGAAAAACACAGAATCAAGAAATGTCAGAGTTTCTGAACAGACATGACTGAAATCAGAAAATGACATAACAACCATTTCCCCTTTACTCACACCCTTTAGGTTTTCTCTGTTTCTTATTCAAACTCCTAATTAGTCTCCCTTCCTCAAATCTCTTTCCACTATAATCCATTCTTGACCTAGATGTCTTGAACTTGTCTTAAGAGCATCTAGAAAACTCCAGGGTGCAGCCTGAACTACATTAAACATTTTTAACAGTTGGGCTCTTACTGGCATGCCAGTGGGAATTTTTTTACAAAATTATAATACAATATAGCATAATGCCAATTTATGATTTCCTACAAATGCTCCAAGAAAAGAGAGGTTCTCCACACCTACATAGATCATGCATATACATGGAAGCACTGATTACAGCAAATGGAAAAATTTGGAATGCTATGGATAAGTTCATTTTCCTTGACTAAATACTTTCTAGGGATGTCCACATAGAAGATAAGATTGCTGCTCACATTGCCAGAGTTACATCAGTATTTCTGAAGAAAAGTGTGAAAATGAAGATATTAGGCTGCCTATCGAAATGAAGATATAAAGAGCCTTTGTGTTGATTTCATTGTTGTATGCCTGTAAAATCTGCAGAGTATATCAGTGCCAGTCCAGAAAACAGAACCACTTCCACTTGAATTGTCTTAAAAAGATTCTGAAGATGACTTGTCAACATAAGGTACCAGACACTGAGGTCCTTTCTCAAGTTGAATTGTCAACCAAACTCTACTATAGAGAATGCAATTCATACTTGAATGCCTAATATATACCTTCCTAAAAGACAGTTTTGTGGAGAATTTGCATAAGGCAAGCACTCACTTGGAGGTCATGATAAAAAGACACTCTCAGAGTCTCTCTGAAGAACTTTGGAATTGATTTGAAACATGGGAATCATTGGCACAGGACCACCCAGCATGTTGTGCCCACATCAGAGAAAGTGCTATGTAGGATCTTTGAGCAAAGCAGAATTGAAGTAGCTCAAAAGAAATGTGAGATACACAAATTTAGAAACTCTACATGGACTAATTGTTCCCACCTTGTCATAGTCTTCTTAGCTCGTATTAGTCTGAGCCACAATTGGACATATTACACTTTTACCCCATCATAGTGATGTCATTTCGATCCTTTTGGAGTGTGAAAGACAACATTCTACCAACAGGGATCCACTTCTCTTGAGTTTAACCCCATTGTTCTACTCTTCTACCAAAGTGATTTTCCCAAAGCTAGAAAAGACCGTGTCATCTACCCACTCAATAAAATCCAGTGGCAACCCCTTATCTTCAGGATCAAAGATAAATTTGATTTTTAAAGCTTTTACCTGTCCCTTTCCTATGTTTTCAGTCTTTTTACATTTTACTCTTGTCTATGCCTTCTTCCCTTTGATGTGAAAGCATAGACCATTCTGAACCTCACACATGACACTCCATTTCTGGTCTTCCTACCTTTCTACTGGCTTCCCCTCAGACTCAGAATGTCTTCCCTTATTCCTCTCAAAATCCCTGTAAGGGCTCATTTCTGATTCCCTAATTATTAGTACTTTCATTTCCAAGCTACCTTTCATTGACTGCATGCATCTTGTATGTACCTAATTATTTACATACCCTATCTCCATTTGAATGCTCTCTCCGTGAAGACTGGGACTATTTCTGTCCTCCTTTTATCCCCAGTACTCAGAAGAGTAAGTAATTAAGCATTTATATTGTAAATGTTTAATAAACTCTTGTTGATTGAATGAATGACAGGGAGAAGAATGAGCATTTATCAAGTACCTATTTACTGGATTTCATTGTTGTTCAATTATTTTCAGTAATTTCTAGCTTTTCATGGACTCATTTGGAGTTTTCTTGGCAAAGATACTAGAGTGGTTTGCCATATACTTTTCCAGCTCATCTTATAAATGAGGAAACTGAGGCAAACAGGTTTAAAAGACATAACCAGTAAATGTCTGAAGACAGATTTGAACTCAAGAGGAGGAATTTTTCTGATTATACACTGTGCCACCTAGCAGCCCTATTTATTGGAAAAGAAAATGGCAAGCCAATCCAGTATATTTATCAAGAACCTATTATAATCAAGAATATTTATCAAGGACAGTCTTAATGTGCCATGGTCCATGGGATCATAAGAAGTCAAACATTGAACAATTTGAACAGCAACAACAAAAGCACCTGTTATGTGCCAGGAATTGTATAGAAGATTTTACAAATATAATCTCATTTAATTCTCACAACTCTGGGTTCTCTGAAGTTGAAAGAGGAAAATAAAATACACTCTTGAAAAGATATAGCTATAGTTAAAAAGGAAGGAAAAAAACATTTATTAAGCACTTACTATGTGTCAAGTACTTTATACCATTTCATCCTCACAATGGATGTAGGATATTATCATCCCCATTTTATAGTTGAGGAAACAAAGGCAAACAGGCTAAGTGAATAAAGAGAATTTATAAAACCAAGAAATGATGTAACAACACCAAGAGCCAGTTTCATGAATAATATATTGTAAATCCCTAGAGAATAGACAACATTCTTATCTGAATCCATTTGTAAGACGTCCCAAATAGTACCATGAGCAGAAATTCATGTAATCAATATTATATGTGCTAATGATAAAATGCTCAATGAAGACCTTTTTTTTTTTTTTGGTTTGCATGTTTGATGTCTAGGAGAGTTTGTGGAAAAGAAGTCCTCCTTAAGGAGTCTTTGAAACAATGGGAGGAATTGTAAAGTATAATGGGTAGATGTTTTAAACAAAAGGGAAAAACATTAGTAAATAGAAAATTTGGGGGAAATAATTTGAAGATATAATTATTTTTTTTAATTGTGGAATAAAATCACTCCAAAGACATCTCTTGCTTACTCAAATTAACATATGCTCTTATGTTGATACAAAGAAATAGGAATAAAATAGTAGTTTGTACCTAAATGACTTAAAACCAAGAGACACTAGAAATGAAGCTTCCAGAAGACAGAAAATAGGTCTATGCAATTTGCAGTGTTTATGTGCTTTACCCAATATGTGGGGGTCTTTTGGAAGACAACAGTGATGACCTCAGGCTATGTTTAGAAAATGAAGTGGGGATCTGGCAATGGTTTGCCTTACTCTAGAAAAAAAAAAAATCAAATAATTCAGTTATGCCCTGAACCAAGATAGCTGTAATGAAATCCAATAGAACTTTGGGCTTTGAATTACCTAGGTGATTGGCCAGTGATATTAATCCTTTTAGAAAATTCTGAACTTGTCATTAATAAAATAGACAGTTCTAGTCATGTAGTAGAACTGATAAAAGGGACCGTACAGAGCAGAACTTATCAAAGGAAGCAATTAAGTCAAGAGAGTTCCAGTCTTGTCTTTTCCTAACTTCTGGGTCTCAATTTACAGATCTGTAAAAGACTGAATCACCTTTCTGGCCTCTTTCAGCTCTCAATACTATGATATTGAATCTGTTTTTCTTTATGATTATCTAGGTCACTGATTTTAAAGTATAAATATGTATTTAATATTCATGCATGTCCTTTGCAATGTGGTGTTTGTAAAATTGTAAAAAGCACTTGTAAAATGCTGATCTAGCTTTTTGTGAGTAACAAATTACTAACAATAGTATGAAAGGTTTCCTAGCTGAGAACCTGTTACCATATCTGGATTATTTCCAAAGAGGTAAGTAGTAAGGGAGTAGAGAATCTGATGTTTTAGAATATTAGGATGGAATATTTATCTGAATATTTTTCTCTAATCTAAAAACTGAGCCTTTCTAGTTTATTAAGTTTGATGATGCTTTTCTTCAACCCTAGAATCCCAAGTGATTGTGTCTTCTGTAAGGCAAGATGAAGAAGGCAAGTAAAGAGAAAGCATCTTCCAAAGAGAAAGTCTCATCTTCCAAAGAGAAAATCTCAACCAGCAAAATGAAACTCTCCAGTTCCAAAGAGAAACCTTATGCTTCTAAAGAGAAAGTTTCCATTTCCAGAGAGAAGGCCTCCCTTTCTAAAGCAAAAGCTTCTATTTCCAAAGAGAAAGCCTCCATTCTCAAAGAAAGAGGTTCCATTCCCAAAGATAAGAATTCCTCTTCCAGATCTACCTCTGCTGAACCACCATTGGCTGGCTCATCTTTTCAGGTTTATGGCCTTAATTATTTTCTGAAATGTGTGAGAGGATGTAAAATTCAAAGTTCTCCCATTGAGATACTGCAGTGTCATAGTCTGTCCCTGACTGGCTTCTTTTCCTAACTGAACTGTTTTGCTTCAGACTTATTGACTGAAATATTGAGGACTCGAATTTGTCTTCTAAATTGGTATCATCTAGCAATTTGTTCCTTTTTAATAGGCTTCTTATATATGGAGAGGAACTTTTTTAGTTTTTGGATTTGTTGGTGCTGTCAACTTTGCATCATTTTCTTATCTTTACGTGTTAAGGTCAACAAATATTTTCATTCTAGAGCAATTCATCCAATAAACACTGAAGTTGGCACTAGAGGAGAACCCAAGATAAAAACAAAACATTGGTTTTATTTCAGTTTGTAAGACAATAGCAATTACTATCCCCAATTCAAGGATGTTCAAAATAAGAAGACCCAGAATTGGTGCAGGACATATTCCAAGCTTACAGAGCAGGTTAAGGTCAGAGCTAAAATGAACAGTTTGGTAGGATTAAGCTAGGGAGTATAGTGAGTTAATCAATAAGTATTTATTAAGCACTCACATTTTGCAGTAGCTCCCAGTAAACAGATAAATTAAGTAATTTATTTTCTTTCAAGGAAGAAAAAAAGGAAGCATTAGGGTGGGAATAGCCAAAAAAGGGGGACAAAGTGTGATTTTTAAAAAAAATTGATCCTACTTCATTTTAATCTGTTATAAGGCATTGCTTTTGTTAAATCAAACAGCAGTCAGTTATTCTATTGCAAATAATCAGGTTGCTAGCCAAAGCCAGACCAACTGCTTGTTGTTCCCTGGAGGATCTCCCAGTTCCTAGGTAACCCTTATTGCCACAGGAAAGTTTTAATTTGCATATGTAATCATTTTTAGCCACTGGTATTTAAATAGACTAGGAAAAATTATATAATAGAACATGAAGTTGAAATTCAATCTGTAGATTTTTATTTAAATTGACTAGTGGTAGATTGTGAAATTGTCCAAATGGCTTGTAATTTTTAAAAATTCAAATCAGTATCTGAAGGGGTTTTCCATCAGCCAATAGAAGTAGTCTTCCTTTTTCTCAATTAATATGAAAAAAGGTTCCTTTCCAAGAAAGAAAGAAGAGAGAGAGAGAGAGAGAGAGAGAGAGAGAGAGAGAGAGAGAGAGAGAGAGAGAGAGAGAGAGAGAGAGAGGAGAGAGAGAGAAGGAGGGAAGGAGGGAAAGAGGGAAGGAGGGAGGGAAGGAAAAGAAATGGAAGGGAGGGAAGAAGGAGGAAAGTAAAGAAAGGAGGTATAAAGGAGAAAGGAAGGAGGGAGAAAAAAGGAAGGAAGGCAGGAAGGAGGGAGGTAGAAAGGAGGAAAGAAGGAAGGAAGGAAAGGAGAGAAGGAAGAGAGGGAGGGAAGAATGAAAGAAGGAAGATGATAAAGCACTTATTAAGTGCTGGGAATAGAAAAAAATAAAAAGAAAGAGGGGAGTAGATAATATAAAAAAGGGATCTAGAAAGTAAGGGTGGAGGGAGAAATCAGGTGGCCCAGGTGGCCTCAGGAAATGGTAATTTGGACTAGGTCTTTCACCAATCAGGAAAGTGGGTCTCAAAGAGGAGGCTTTTGCAGGGAGGGAAGGCTAATATATTTTCTGAGGGTTATTTTAACAGGAGCAAAAACCAGGCACATTTTCAAAGTCCAGTGAAAGATTATAGGAGAACCTCCAGTCACCAGGTTTGGTGGTGAATGTCTGGAGTCTCTACTTACTGGAGAGGCCAGGGCTGCTGGATCGGTTGAATTTGGGAGTTCTGGGTTACAATAGGACTAAAGCTGTTTTGATACACTAAGTCTGCCACCAATAGAGTGAGTCCCTAAGAGTGGGGGACCACCAGGGCACCAAATAGCTCAAGAAAAAAAGGCCAAGTAGCTCAAACTGTAAAGAAAGCAAGTCACACTTCTATACTGACCAGCAATGGGGTCAAGACTTCTCCAGGTGAGAAAGAGAGACCCATATTTTTTAAAAGCATCAAATCATGTATCTGGCAAACACTGTATCCTTAAATGTTAATTCACATCTAGTGGACTGGTCCCCTTTGTATATAGCCTTGTCAGCAGCATAGGCTATTATTGCCACTCTCTAATAACGGAGTTTTAACTCTGTGAAAGCCTTAAATGAAACAGTTTGGTAAAGTAGTCTTTGGTTGTCACTGCTTCTGAACCACAATATTCAGTCCTGGGAAATTCAAAGAGAAACAGTTGATAAACTTATGAAGGCATTTATTTGCATGTTTAATTGGATGGATTTAGCAATAGCATTGAAAAGAAACAGCCCATTTTGCTATAATCTTTTTCTTCTTTTTTTTTTAAACCACTTACAGGTTATGACTTCAAGCAACAAAGCCCTTCATACTCAATATTCAGAATTGCCAGTGGTCGATGAATATGAGATGCCTAGCGTTGAAGGTAGGCAACAAATCAGCTTCTGCCATATATAGAATAGAATTTAAATTCTTCTATGAATAGCCCTCTAGAACTTAGAGAGATGAAGCATTTGTCCAAGGTCATATGGTCAGTATTTAGACTTGAACCCATGTTATTGTTTTCAAGGTTGGCTCTCAGTCTACAATCCCATGCTGACCCTTTACTATCCCTTTGATCTGTATGAAACTTTTGCTATATTGCTTTATGAAAACTTTTTTTGGAGGACGTTCTGAACCTGTGTAGGGAATTCTCTGTGTAGAATTTCTCTCTGCAGATGGACATCAACAACTTACTTATAATTTACAGTACTAGAAAAGTGCTTGGGACATTTGATGGGGTTCTCTGACTTGCCCATATGCAGGACTTGAACTTATCTATGTTCTCTCTCTACCATGCAATCATTGCTTCTCTGTTCATGGAAACTTATTTTCGTCTTATTTTAATGCCATCTGGGAAAAGAAGTTCCAAAGCAATTTGCTCTTTATGTATTTGTTGTGTACAACAATTTTTTTTGGTTGTGTACAATTCTTCACAATTCCTTTAGGAGATTTCTTGGCAAAGAGAGTGGAGTGGTTTGCCATTTCCTGCTCTAGTTTTGTTGATACATATTCTCCATTCTTAGGTCTATAAACATTTGGACAATATTTCCCAGGAATCTGTCAAGTTCCCTTTCCCTTACATAGCCACAAGCAAAAAAAAAATTTGTGAAAGTTTGGGTGTTTTTAGGAGGGAGAAAAGGACATTTATTTTCATCACTATTGAATTTTACAGAATCATAGAATCACAGAATTTTAGTGTTGAAAATTACCTCATTAAACATCACTTCACTACAGACCACTACAAGAAAAGTGGTCATCCAGTCTAGCCTTGAAAACCTTGAAAGAAGAGGAAACCCATCAATCAATCAAATAGCCAATCAACAAGCATCTGTTACACTCCTGCTATGTTATGCCACCGTGCTGAGAGAAACAAAGACATGCAAAAAAGTCCCTGCCCTCAAAGAATTTACTTTCTAAGGGAAGACAACATGTAAATACATAAGTATATTTGGTACATACAAGGTAGATAAAAGATGACTTTTGAGAAATAGTCATAAGCAGCTAGGAAGAACCAGGTGCTTGAGTTGATTCTTAAAAGAAAGGAGAGTTGGATTCTAAGAGATAAATATAAGGAGGGAGAACATTTCAGGCATGGGGATAATTAATGCAAAAGGATGGAAATGGAAAATGGAATGTCATATTTGAGGAACAATAAACAAACCAGTATAATGAGATTATAGTGTGTAGAGCAAGATAATGTGTAAGAAGACTGAAGAGGTAGGAAGGGATCAGGTTATGGAGAGCTTTAAATGCCAAGCAGAGGAGTCATTAGATTTTACAGGAACAGCCAGGTGGCCCAGTGGATAGAGAATCAAGCTTGGAGTTCAGAGTATCTGAGTTCAGATCTGACAATAGATACTTGTCAGCTATGTGACACTGAACAAGTCACTTAACTGTTTGCCTCAGTTTCCTCATCTGTTCAATGAACTGGAGAAAGAAATGGCAAACCATTGCAGTATCTTTGTTAAGAAAAATAATTCATTCAAAATGGGTTAGGAGTCAGACATGACTAAAAACAACTGAACAAAGTTTACTGAGTAAAAGAAGAACATGATCAGGCTTATGTTATAGGAATTTTGATTTGGCAGTTGTGGAGGATGGAGTGCAGCAAGGAGAGATTTGAGTCCATAGGACCAAGAAGCTCCTTCAGGAATCCAATATAATAGAAAGAGAATTGGATGCCTGAATGCAGAGTTCTAGACAAGGGATTTTTGAACTTTGTCCACTTTGAACCCACCCTCTTTTGCCCGAAAAATTTTTATGTGACACCGGATATATAGGTATATAAATAGGTGTACAAATCAAACATTTACTGAAAATAAATCATAATTTCATGGCAAAAAAAAAAAAATGGAATCCAATACCACTTCCTGAGAGTGGCCCAGGCTACCTTTGCGTAGCTCTAATTGTTAGGAAGTTATTCCTGATATGGAGCCTAAATTTACTTTCTGTGACTTCTACCCCTTTGTTCTTCCTCCTGAGGCCACATAGAACAGATCCTTTCTCTTCACAAGACAATCCTTCAGGTACTTAAAAATAGCTGCCATAGACTCACTTAATCTTCTCTTCTCCAGATTAAGCATCTCTAGTTCTTTCAAAAGTTCTCATATGACATGGACTGAAGACCTTTCTTATTCTAGATGGACTCTGAACATTGTCCAGTTTACTAACACCCACCTTAAGCCAGGATGACTAGATTTGAACCCAATGCTCCAGAGGTTGTTTGATAAGGGTACAAGGCAATGCAATACAATATCCTCCTTGTTCTTGGAAAATATACTTCTTTTAATGAAGTCCTAGATCATATTAACTCTTTTTTCTTTGTCCTAATTTTATTAAATTAGATTTTCTTTTTTTTTAATCATTATAAACTTGACAAACACCAACAAACATGGATATTTTATATATAAAGAAGAGAAAAAGATTTATATGAAACATAAAATTTGCTTTCTTTGCTGTCATATCACACTTCTGATTCCTATTGGGCTTGTAGTCCACTGAAACCCCCAGATCCTTTTCAGACAAGGGACTGGCTAACCTCCCCTCCCCTATTCTATATTTCTGAGATTGACCTTTTTTAACCAAAACATAAGCCTTTTCATTTATCGTTTGTGAACTTTGTCTCACCAGATTCTGCCCAGTTTTCTAGCAGGTCAGAATCTTTTTGAACTCCAACTGCATGCTCCCATGTATTTGCTATCCTCCCAACCTTGTGCTATTTGCCGGAATGACATATGTGTTACTTGTTCTTTTTTTTTTTTTTCTTTATTAAAACTTTTCACTTTTCAAAACATATGCGTGGACAATTCTTCAACATTAGCTCTTGCAAAATCCTGTGTTCCAATTCCCCCCCCTCACACTCTCCCCTAGATGGCAGGCAATCTAATACATGCTAAACATGTAGAAATACACGTGCTATTTATTCTTTTATAGTCACTAATAACAATGGTAACCAGCAAAACGCCTAGCCCAGAGCTCCCGAAGGTTCCGTTTGAGACTTCCTCTCTCCTCAGCATTGCCACATCAGGTCTCAAGGTTGAGAAATCCTCATGCCAAAGGGGCGCAGCTGACTTCCCCAGGGTTGTCTGAGGGTACAGCTCCCAATTCTTTGTTGGTTTTAGATAGTATTTTAGACGAGCCACTAGCTTCATCAAAGCTATGTGACTCCTTTGGAAAGGAAATACCTGCTGAGGCCTCTTGTGGCACAGACTGTAGCTAATTTTTATTTATCGCCCCTCGGACAACGTTGGGCTAGGACATTGTCAGCTTATGACTGAGAACCAAGTGTCAGACAGAGGCCGATCTGTCCAGGGCCTCTGGGTTCCAAAGAAGAATCTCTCCTGAATCTTGTTCATTCTCTTGAAAGCATTCCAAAAGTCCATATATATAACCCCAGAATTGGCCTGGAGAGAGATAAAGGGACTAGAAAAGTGGCTACAATTAGGAAGACCATCCCCAATCCGTATTAGTTGGGTGCCCTTGCCAAGTCAATGAATCTGAAGAGCGAGGTGGCACCCTGGACAGAGCAACTGAGGTAGAGTCAGGAAGCTTGCTGTTCAAATCCTGTCTCAGACTTTGGGCAGCAGGTTTACTCTATCTCAACCTCAGTTTCCTCATCTGTAAAACGGGGACAGTAATAGTGCCTGCCTGCCTTACCAGGTTGTTGTAAGGATTAACTAACATATTTGTAAAAGGCTTTTTGCCTTCTCTAAAGCTCTATTTAAACATTGGCTATTACTACTTACAAACACTAGATCTCCCTCCCTTTCTAGAAGAAGCAAGTTAATAGGGACTGGGGAGCCAGGACGAAGGGCCAAATCAAGCCCTGAGATTATTGCTTAGCAACCTGCAGTAGTCAAACACACTGGAGAAGCGGCTGCGGCTTCCCGGACTGAGCACACACACCGCTTCATGGGTGAGTCTGCTAAAGCACCAAGGACTAGTTATCCACTAAATTGCATCTCCAGCTCTGCCCTGGAAGGAGGAAGGAGGAAGGAAAGGTCTGCCCTATGTGGGGCTGGGGAGGGAAGGGAGAGAGAGAGAGGGAAGGAAGAAGAAGGATTTGTTAGACTTAGGGAGTTGAATAAAATTGATCCTTTGTCCACTGGCTACTCAGAAGAATAGCGACAGTGAATGTGGGGGAGAGGAAGGTACCTTATATTCACCTGGAAAGACCCCCCCATAGAAAACTTGGAGTCAGCAAGCACTTATTAAGTACTCAGGACACACCCATAATAACAACAGCTGGAGTTAACCAGGTATCTTAAAGTTTACAAAGTACTTGGTGTATGTTATCACATTTGCTTCTTACAATGACCCTGGGAGGTAGGTGCATTTTATAGGCAAGGAAATTGAGGCAAATGGAGTTTGCTTAGAATTGTTCTTCTCAGTCATTTTATAGTTATGTCTGACTCTTTGCGACCCCATCTTGGGATTTTCTTGGCAAAGATACTGCAGTGGTTGACCATTTCCTTCTTTAGTTCCCTTGGCAGGAGAAGAAATTGAGGCACACAGGATTAAGGGACTTGCCCAGGGTCACACAACTAGGTGTTCTTTGAATCCATGGCCATATAGCTGCCCTTAGGTACCACTTCACTGCTTAGGATTAACCCAGCAAATAAGTGTCTTGGGGGAATTCAAATTCATTTCTTCCTGTCTCCTAAATCCAATACTTCTCCCCTAAGTCCTGAAGTGTCAGGGCCTGGTTTAAGAGCTGAGAGAGAGAAAGGCCAAAACAGTCCCTGCCTTCCATTGTAAGGGAAAGACAAGTTGTATAGGACACTTGGTAAATACAAAGGGGTGAAAAGTAGTCTCAGGGAAGGTCCTGGCACCTGGAAGGGCTGGGAAGAGCTTCCTATAGAAATGTGATTTGAGCTGTTACATAAACCAAATGGTGTTGGAGAGGATAAAGCAGCCATCCCTCCACCCCTTTCTTATATCTGACCAGAACTTGCTCTGGAAAGAGGCACATAAAATTTTGCCCTCTGACAATTTGGGCCATTCTGCACACAAAATAATGCTTTTTAAAGGCCTTTTGACTCCTAGAACCAGGTGCCAGGTAGCAGCTATCAGCAAGAACAGTTTAAAGGAAACAGGCCTTTTTTAATCTTTGCATCCAAAAACCATACAAGCTTTTAAATAGAGACCCACTGTCTTTAATGTCTTCTTAAAAATGGTTTCAAGTGAGCCTGTATATAAAAGTCTGTTCCCAAATACTTAGTTTTTCATATCATTCAGCCCCCAAATCCCAGAAGCAAAAGATTTTGAGGGCAGGAAGTCCTGAATCTATTATGGTTACACCACACCCAAATGCCCTTTCTCAGCACACAAAAGCCAACTAACTGGTCAGTGTAGGCTCTGTTAAAGAGACAAACAAACATGAACTGAAACCTCGTTTAAATTCCAAGTCAGACAAGTTTTGTTCATTATTGAGGAAACGATTATCTTTAAAAACATAAACACACCTCCAAAGTCTTTTTTGTCTGGATGATTGTGAGCCAGTGATAAACTGCAACATTTTATTAATTCATATTCTCAATCATCCAACACTTCTGAACATTTTTAGTTAAAAGATAATTGATATTTATAATGATGGCCCTGAGGATCTGCAAGGTTGTTAAGTACCTTCTGAATCATTAAAGATAAAATTATGCTCAGTGTAGCTTGAGAGTTTAAAATGATTTTTCTTTGAAAATTGGTAATCCATGTGTGGATGACAGAGGATAATAGATTTACAATGAGAAGGAATTTTGGAAGTCATTTATTTCAAAAAACCCCTCTTCCCCCATTTTACAGATGGGAAAACTAAAGCCCAGAAATTTAGTGTCTTGCCCAAGATCACTCAGGATGTAAGAAGCAGAGCCTGCTTTGAAACAACATTGTCTGATTCCAAATCCAGCATGTATTGTGCCTTGTGCAACATGGCTTCCTGTATCAATATTGACTTTTCAAACATTACAAATTCCATGACTCGTAGCCATATGACATCACTACAGATTGGCAGAATTTGAGAGTCAACTGGAGCTTCATTGGCCATCTCAGTAAGTCCATCCAAGTAATGGATTCCCTCTATCACTCACCCAAGAAGTTGTCCAGTTTCTACTTGGAGCTTTCCAAAGATAGGGAATTCATTGTCTCTTGAGACAATACATTCTATTTTCTGGATGCTTTTAACTGTTAGGAAATTCCTGATATCAAGCCTAAATGTGGCTCTTGGCAATTCCTGCCTATTGCTTCTGGTCTGCCAAATACAGACCCTTGCTTGATACTTTTAATATCTTTAAATATTTGAAGAAAGCCTGCACATCCCTTCAGAGTCTTCTTCAGGAACATTTTTAGTTCTTTCAAAATCCTCATAAGTCGTGGGGGTCTTGACTCCTGAGATCCTAAAGCATTTCTTGCTCTTAAATGCCCTTCTCTGAACATCTCACAACTTAGCCATACCCTTCTACTGTGATGCTCGGAGCTGAACACAATACTTCAGCTAAGGTTGGAGGAGGGCACAGAATGGCAGATCTCCTCCTGTGTTAATGTAGCCTAAGATTGGATTAGCTTTTTTGGCTGCCAAACCACACAGCTGACTTACATCAGGCTTTCAATCCCTCAAAATCTCAAAATCTTTTCCAGAATCACTAATGTCAAATCATGCTTCTCTTAATCTCATATTTGAGAAGTTGATTTTTTGTACCCAAGCATAAGACTTTACATTTATCCCTATTGATTTTTACTTAATTAGATTTAACTTGATGTTCTATCCCAATGGTATCAAATTAAAATAGAAACAAAACTCTGTGGAGGTTCCCACAGGCTGCATGTTGACTTAGAAAATCACAAGTTAACATTATCTATGTTTATTTTATTTATTGTTTATTTTATATTTATTTAATATTTCCCAATTACATTTTAATCTGGTTCAGTCCGGTACTGAGCTATGGTGGGCTCCATGTGACCTGCTGACCTAGTGTTTGACATCTCTTCTTTGGCCCTATTGGATCCTATCATCCAGTGTGTTGGCTTTTTCTGCTGTCTTGATGCCATCCGCAAATTTAATGAGTACATCATCTTTTTCTAAGGCATGGATAAGAATGGTCAATAACAGAGGGCCAAGAACAGATCCCTGGGATACTCCATCAGAGCCTCCAGTCATACTGACATTGAACCATTAATCATAGTTAACCCTGTAACTATAGCCACCATGCAAGCACTCCTGATTTCAACTGATTAGATTATCTTCTAGTTCACTTTATCTTCTCCATGAGAATAATATGAGAGACTCTATCAAAAGTTTGCTAAAATATATGCAAATAATATTCACCATATTTCCCTCATCTACAAGTTCAGCAATCACTTAAAAAAAAAAACAATGTTAATAACTAAGCTCATTTGATATTTGATCCATATTGCTATTTTTTTCCATAACTAGAGTGATAATACCCTCTCCTGTAGTTTCACTCAGAATCCCTATGCTTCTGAGTCTTCTGCTGTTTAGTACTCTGGGCAATACTCTTTCCCCCATTCCTTTACACCCATCCCATGTTTGCCACAATCTCTTCCTATGAAATTCTATTATACTTACCATTCTGTGGTGCTCTCCGGAGTCCTCTTCTATTGTTAACAAACTGTCCTTTGTAACAGACATCTGCCAGCATCCATTATTATCATCCAGGCCTTGCCACACTTCCTGCATCATAGCAATGCTCCATCTGATGACCAGGGTGCATACTTAGCCTAGAAATACCCATTGATTTGTCTAGAAAAAATGTTCCTTCTCAAATGACCCTTTAGGTCATTAGACCAAGATTTGGCAGGATGAAACTCACTATTTAAAAGCTACAGTCTATTTTATTTAAAATAAACAGAAGGGGTGGTAGAATTGTTGGGTTCCATACTGCGCAGGGATAAATTTGACAAAGATACTGAAATGGTTTGCCATTTCTTTCTCTGTGGATTAATGAATACAGAAGTTAAAGGACCAGAGTCACACAGCTAGTAAGTGTCTGGGACCTATTTGAACTCAGATCTTTCTGACTCCAAGTCCAGGGCTCTATTCACTGAGTCATTTTGTTAGAGAGTAGAATAATACTGCTTTCCTAGCTTTTAACACTGAATGGGTGTTGCTTCAGCCAGACCTGAGAAAGACCTTAGCTTAAGCTGGCCAAGGGCTCTCACAGATTACTCCAGTGGGGAAAGTGAATCTGGTGACTTTGCACAGACCTCACTTAAACCCAATTCATTGGCAAGTCATCTGATATGATGGTTCTCTTCAAGAACAGAAAAACAGTATATACCAAAAGGATCTATGGAAATCCAGAAACCAGAAGGAGAAGAAAACAGTGTGAGTCATTTTGAGTCAGAATAAGAGAACAGAAAAAACTGACAGTAATGAATGTTTACTAGAGACTGCTTGGCCAGATGGAGGGAAAGGATGATAGGTTCCTAATGCAGATGACAACACTGTCAATATACAGTTGTGAGGGATAGAGACTTCAATAATCCAGACATTTATAGAGATCTCTTTCTCATAAAAATAGAACTTATGTTTTTATTGAGTTTGCTAACAATTTCATCTGTCAGAAGATGAATAAGAATTGATGAAAGGAGCTACTGCCCTGACTTAACAAGAAAGAGCTGATTAGTGAGATGAAAATGATAGATAACTTGGGAGACTGTGACCATGTCATTTTATGATTGTAAATCCCAAAGAGGCAAACTAAAATATGTGTCTAAGACTTTAGGAAAGGTTGATTTCAAAAAGTTTGTGACTAAAAAACATATATATGTGTGTGTGCATAGCATATACGCACAAATATATCTTTGTGTATATACATAGAGCATACAGCTTTAAAAGAAAAGATAGATCAAATGGAATAGAAGATTCTCAAGAGTAGAAACAGAAAATTATGAATGATCCCAAGATCATTTGAAGAAAATATGGTGACATTTAAAGATACATAGAAGCCTTCTGATGAGCTCATATTTTCAAAAAAAATAAATACAAATGATGGAAAGTGTGTGTGTGTGTGTGTGTGTGTGTGTGTGTGTGTGTGTGTGTGTGTGTTGGACTGGGGGGAAATATGCCACTGAGAATAAATACAAGAGTGATCTGAATAAGAAGAGTATCAGAAATGAGCCAAGAATTATTTAATGGATATCAAATCCCAAATTTGGCTCTCTAGCTACTACCTATGCTTTTCCTCTTTTTTATCTGCATCTAATTTAAATGAAGCTAGAAGCCAGAGCCTGCTGAGAGAAATAGCAGAATCCTTACAAAATCATATGGGAAATGTAGTGAATTATGTAAGATCCAGAACATGGAGGTCCTGACTTGGTGTCTCTCTTCTAATCTTCTCATCACTTCATTCACTCTTTGAACAACCCCATTTCTGGAGTCATCCTCCCAGCCCAGTTCACATCTCTCTGGGCATTGACTCTCTTTGCATTATATTCCCTAAGATCTCATCCAATTCTAAACCTATAATCTGGTGATGTCCCAAATTTCTGGGCCCAGCTGGATCTTGTACCATGGAAAGAATGATCTTACCATTCCACTAAACTACTCTTTCCAAGTTA
Source organism: Sminthopsis crassicaudata (assembly GCF_048593235.1). Classification (NCBI taxonomy): domain Eukaryota; kingdom Metazoa; phylum Chordata; class Mammalia; order Dasyuromorphia; family Dasyuridae; genus Sminthopsis; species Sminthopsis crassicaudata. The sequence continues at coordinate 452,931,153 of NC_133620.1, forward strand.
CCAATTATGTTATTTATAGCCGCCAGATCCAATGGCCTTTTCCCAATCCTCATTCTCCTTGATCACCTCTCTTCAACCTTTGACACCACTGATCAGCCATTCCTGTGTGTCTCTCCTCTCTCTAAGTTTTCAGGACACCCCCTTCTCTCTCTTTGGTTCTCCTCCTACATATCTCTGACCGCTCCTTCTTCATCTTGGCTGGATCTTCATTCACATCATGCTCATTAACTGTGGGTATGACACAGTTCTATGCTGGGTTCTCTTCCCTTTTTCCTTTATACTATTTCACTATGAGTATGGCTTCAATCAAATTGAGACCTGGTAAAGACCTTAGCTTAAAAAGAACAAGGTCTCCTACTACATCCAGGGTCATCTCCAGTCATACTGATCTCCTGAGGGGAAAGTGAGGCAGGTGATCTTGCACAGCCTCCCTCACTTAAATCCAATTTACTTGCATGTCACAGCATCACCTCCCTGAGATCATGGTCCTCTTCTAGAAGGAAGGACAAACAACAACTTCAATGAGTGATCTCATCCTTGCCAATTAACTTAATTATCTTATTTATACTGTCAGAGTGATCTTCCCAAAACTCAGATTTGACTATGTCACTTTCCTATTTAATATCTCCAGCAGTTCAAATAGGATCAAACAGAAAATCCTGAGTTTGGCATTCAAAACTCATCATAACCTCCCTCCTTCTTTCATTTTTCTTATCACTCCCCCCACCTTCCCCATCATGTAGACGGTGATCTACTCACACTAACTTCCTTGCTGGTCCTTACAAAGGACCCTTCATATCCTGATCCTGGATATTTTTACTGGTTGGCCACCATGGTTATAATTCTCTCCTTCCATATCTCTGGCTCCTGGCTTTTCCAGCTTCCTTCAGGGCCCAACTAAAATCCTACCTTCCAAGGAAGCTTTTCCTGATCCCTCTTCATTCTAGTGGTTCCTTTCTAAGATTATCTTCAATTTACCCATTATATAGCTTATTTGTATACAGTTGGTTGCATGGTTTTCCTGTTTTAGATTGTGAACTTCTCAAGAGCAGGGAATGTCCTTTTCCTATCTTTGTATTCCAAGTGCTTGGTATAATACCTGGCACATTGTAGGGATTTTTTAAAAAGTTTACTGATGGTTTGTAGAAAAGTTCTTAGCCATAGTCTATGAAAGATCCCATTCCTGCTTCCATCTTTCTTTGGTAGGATTAAGGAGAATAATACTACCTAGAACAAATTCAGGGTGCTGAAAGAATTTTCAATTCCAATAGATCAAAGAAAAGAAATCTTAGGTACAAAAATATTTGTAGCAATTCTTTTTGTTATAGCAAAGAACTAGAAATGACAAGAGTATCTATCAATTGGCTAGAGACATGAATAAACAGCAGTTGTTCTGAAAAAGATCTGGGGTTCCCAATAGATTAAAAGCACCATATGATTCAGCAGTGTGATTTGACACTAAAAAAATTATTACAATCTTGGATTCTGAGGATAGTTAGGTGACACAGTGAATAGAGTGCCAGGCTTGAAGTTGGGAAGACTCATCTTCCTTAGTACAAATCTGGCCTCAGAAACTTACTAGCTGTATGACCTTCAGCAAGTCACTATTAACCCAATTTGCCTTAGTTTCCTCACCTGCAAAATGATCTGAAGAAGGAAATAACAAACTACTCTTGTATTTTTGCCTAGAAAATCTCAAATGGGGTCAGAAAGAGGCAGATCTGATTGAAACAACTGAACAACAACAATACTGGGCTTCGTTAAGAGATAATAAGATTATTTGTGGTAAACTGTTGTTATCCTGGACGAGTTCCTCATCAACATACTTACCACTGGCATTCAGTATATTTATTTGCTCCAGAGTTGCCAATTACTTCGAAGATTAGCCCAGGAAAACTATAATTAGGAAGTAAGGTCACCACCCACAAAATCATATTGTGATTTGCAAAGCCAAATATAGATGGCTTCTCCATTTCTCCCTTTTAGGAAGAAAAATAGCTGCATAAGTCCTTAGAAATGAATTGTGAACAGCAGCATCAAGAAATAGAGTAAAAAGTGACTGGAATGCATGTGTTATCAAAAGCTGCTTTCTATGGCCAGATGGCAATAATGATTGTGGGGAGAAAGGCTTTGGATTTCCTTGTTGTTGTTCTCCCCTCCCCATATATCATATTATCCATATTTTAAAGATTTAAATCTTTAATTTTATCTTAAAATTTAATAAAATGATTCATTATATCATCATTATTTTAGGTGACTATGAAGGCTATTGGCCATATAATACATTGATTTATTACTGCAGTTGATAAAAGATCCTAACCCATTTGCAGTCCTGTACATTCGTAGCACAGTTGGTGCTGGCATCTAACCCAGTTACAAACTGTGCCACCATTGTGCTGAGCAGCCTTGGTGGAGGAACAGATGGAGGCAAGGAGAAGATGGGATGTCACTCTGGTACTGCCGCCACACAAAGGGCTGCCACTAACTTTTTTACACATGTGGGTCCCTTTCCCTCCCTTATGATTTCTTTGGGTTATAGGCCCAGTAGTAACACTGCTGGATCAAAGGGGATACCCATTTTGATGGCCCTTTGGACATAATTCCAGATTGCTCTCCAGAATGGTTGAATCAGTTCACAACTTCACTAATAACTTAACTTAATTTAAATATCTTTTTTACCATGAATTTTTATTTTACCAAAAAACTCCGACTGAGGTTAAGTGACTTGCCCAGGATTACACAGAGATATCTAAAATGGCATTTGAAATCAGGTCTTTCTGACTCCCAAGTTCCTTCGGGCTTGAAGACACTACTGAAAGGGGATCTAGACTAGTGAATCCTGGTCTAACTATATACTGCACACTAGTTGTATGGCCTTTGAGAGTCATTTCAGCTCTTCGGATGAATTTTGGCCCAAATGATTTCCCATATGGAAGCAAGTAGCCTAGCTTCCACATACTTATTCTAGAAAAAAAATCAAATAGAGATCAAGAAATCCTCTGAGAATTAAGTGATCTCCTACCCCAGAATTGCATGGAGAGTCAGCAGAAGTGCATGGGCAACAAGAAAAGTCCTGCCACCAAAGCCTACATGGACAATGACAAACCATCTTGTGTGACCAGAACCAGGCCAGAGATAATCTGTAGCCAGCAAGGGTTGGTATGGAGTAGCAGTAAGAATTGAGTGCTTCCCTGAGATGCCTCAGGGTGGTTGGGAACACCTGAGAGGAACTTTTGATGTGTCAGGAATGGTCATTTTCATTTGGGGTACAGTACCACTCAGACAAGGAGCCCCCATTCCGAGGGCTTCAAGGTCTCAGTAACATTGTCCCAAGATGATATAAAGGATCCAGAACTCTAAGCCCCAAGGATCCAGAGGATCCTAATCCCAGGAGGTAGAAGTCCATGTGGGAGCCTGGGGGAACCAATGGTTTCCAGCCTCCAACCCAAAAGCACCGCCAGAGAAGACCTAGTTTACCTTGAACACATCTCTAAATTTTTCACAGTCCCAAACAATTCTTTCATTCTATAAACTGCAGAGCGATACCCCATATCAATTAAATCTCCAATTCATGTTTTTCCATCCCCCAAGAAAAGTTTTTACATTGGCTCATAAATTTTCAGTGATAAGAAACCTTAGTTATCACCTAGTCCTATCTCTTCCTGCAGATGAGCACCTGAGGCCCAGAAAAATTAATTTGCCCAAGATCAGACAGATATTGATTCTAGCACCTTATGTGATTTTTTCCTGTCCCAGTTTTACCATATTTCTCTGTATCCTCTTAGCTTTGTCATTTTATGGCTGAAATATATTCCACTGAATTACTTTGCATAGGCAAAGTGGGATGTTGGGATTGGAATGCTAGGCTTGGATTTGAATTGACTACTTCAAATCTGATGCTAACACCTACTAATTATATGGCCCTAAGCAGATTCTTTAATTTCTAAGAGTGCCAGACACCTGTTTAGAAGGTATCTACTGAACACAGCTGGCATCTGCTTTGGGGAAAGCATCCTTCATATATTTTCTCATACTGAAAAAAATCACATTAGGAGGACTTTCTCTTGCAAGGACTTAGTCAAGAATCACACAAGATGAATCAATAAACATTTATTAAGCATCTACTATGTACCAAGATCTATGCTAATCATTGGGGATGAAAAAAAAAAGCCCTCAAGGAGTTTACAATCTTATTAAAGAGGAGAGATAATATGTAAACTTATGTATACAAAACAAGCTATATACAGTATGAATAGAAGATAATTAACAAAGGGAAGGAACTGGAATTAAGAGGAACTGGGTAATGCTTCCTGATGGTAAGCACTGAAGGTATCATCTCACACATAAAACTATTTAAAAGCAATAAAATAAAATAAATGTATAGACAGAAAAGAGATTAGAATAGGATCAGTTCAAAGAAAGTATTATTACTATTATTTTGTTAAGTGTCTTTTTATTTTATCCAATTATAATGTTTAATTCGTGATATTGTATATAATCTTATTCCTCATTTTGTTTACTTATTATTGTTTTTTAAGTTAAATATACATATTTCTTAACTATGCATAATCTATATCAGATTACTTGCCATGGGTGGGGGGGGAATCAAGGAAGGAGAAAAAAAACTGACACTCAAAATCTCATAAAAAAATGAATGATGAAAACTCTCTTTACATGTAATTAGAAAAAAAATACTATTAAGTGAAAAAAATACACATTTTTTGAAAAGTTACCAATGGGATGGTATTGGTATATTGGGAGTCAAGTCAATAAAGGCCTATTCCAACTGCATCAGAAACTAGTTATATGGCTTTTGTCAAAACTTCCTTGGGTTTCAGTTTCCTCTACTGTCAAATGAGGGGTCAGAGTTAGTTGAAGTTTAAGGTTCCTTCTAGAGGTTTTCTATGAGCACAGAAGCTAAAGAGAATTTTAGCCAACCAAAGAATTGAGTTTCAATCAATCCACAAACACTTATTAAATACCTAATATATATGCCAGATACATAGCTTAGCACACTAAGAGATAGAGATACAAAAAGAGACAAAAAATAGACTCTGTTTCTGAGGACCTTACCATCTAATGGATAGAAGAACAGTATGAGTAAAACTTCCAATGGTCCACAGAACCATGTTTTATCTAATGGAAATATGAAAGTGCTGGAGAAATAAGAGTGGGAGGAAATAAATACATTTCAACAGAGACCTTTTATCTTGGTGGGAAAAACTTTTTTTCTTGAGCAATCTTTTACAATTACATACATTTTATTTCTACCACTGATTTCCCACTTATTGTTTTCTTCCCAAAAGAAAATGTACAAGAAGAAGAGGAAGAGATGCTTAATACCACTGCTCAAAAAGTATCTGAAATACTAATATCAGATGCTCCTGAATTTAAGACATTAGAGGAAACGGTTTTGGACATAGAAAGACCTCCAAAGATAGAAGAAACCATGTTTCCATGGAAGGACAATTTCTTTGAAAAAATTGAAGCAAGATCCATTGCCATGCAGGAAAATGTAATCAATAAGTTTCTCCAACAAAAGGAACTAGAGAAAAAGATAGATAAAAAGTTTCCTTTGGATAACTTGGCCTATGAATGGTTAAATGACAACAAAATGACATTGGATACTCAGGCATATTTACTTGAGAAACTGTTGCCCACCCTAATGCCAGGGGTTGAAAAATTGTTAATGGAAGTAGAAAAGAGGAAGCTTTTGCAATCTAAAAAGAAGATAAAATTTGATCCGATTAATTATCTGGGGGAATACCTGATGAGAAACAATCCCAATTACCAAAAAGACTTACCAGAAACTGGTTATTTGAAAGCAATGAAAGATGTCACAAAAGAAATGAAAACCCAAATTCCTGAAACTCCCTTCTATAGGTAAGTGATTTTTACATGTTTTCTAAGATAGCTAATCATCTTCCATCAAAAAATCCAAAAAGGTAGGGGTTATTTAAATCAGACATGGTGATTAGCATATTCTTTCTTAGTAGCCAAGAGCTTGAAAGAAATGGTGGTTTATTGATTTGACAAGAATTATGTTGATGGCATTGAATGATGGGAATATATTTGGTCTGGAGTCCTGCTCCAGCTCTCTCTGAGTTTGAGTAATTAAGTCAGCTATAAAGTGAAGGGGTTCTTTGTCTGATGTCCTCTGTTCTTCTAGTTTCCAATCTGTGTGCTGAAGAATAGCACTGAAGAACACATCAGCTTATATTTATATAGCACTTTACAGCCATAGAGAACTTCCTATTCATTTCTTAATTACTTTATTCTTCACAATAATCCCTTGAGGTCTTGGGATAATAGAATTTGAGGTCAAGGGAGACTTTGATGCTGTACAGTCCAAACTTCTCATTTTACAGATAAAAAAACTGACCCCTCATTCACTTTTAAGGGACTTGCCCAAGGTCACAATATTTTCCGATTCCAAATTCAATTGTTCAGTAATAAGAGTGTTATTGACCTCACTTTACAGATATAAAAACTGAGGTTCACAGAGGTTAGATGAATTCATTAAGGTCATGTAGTTAAATATTGGAGTCAGTAAATGAGCCCATGTTTTATGATTCCCTATTCTGCTCTATTTCTTCTCTAGAATACATATGGATATAAAATATTTTCTATATCCCCAAGGAACATATCTTGTCAGAGACACAAGATTTAATTACTCATAAAACAGCATAATAATTCAATTCAATAAACATTTATCATATCCCTCATTTGTGTATGACACTCTAGTAGGCCCAAAATGAAATTGTCCTTGTGCTCAAGGAGCTTACATTCTATTGTGGAAGGCAAAAAGGAGAAGAAGGAACGATACAAGGGAGCTGAGGAGAGATCTGGCCAGGGCTCCAAACAATAATTCAGAATACTTTGATGTTGTCAGGATATTATTTCTGAATCTATTTGCTTTTGAAGAACCATATTTATAACCAAATGGTATAAGAACTGTGCCCCAAATCACACTGATGATTCATATTCATACAGCAAATGTTCATAAACAAAAGAATACAACCTCTCTTCTTATTTATTCCCATCAATTGGTTTTATAAGTTTCATGACCTCAGAAGACTGGAAAACCCCTAATTAGCTAAAGAAGTGCCAGAAAGTGATATGGGACTGTGGAAGAATATGAGCTTTGGGAGTCAGGAGCTGTCCTAACCTCCTTCTGTCATCAGGATATTGCTATCATACCATGTACTAGTGAATTTAAAATGTCTTTTGTTGTTCAGGGTTTTTTTTTGTTGTTGTTGTGTTAGACTCTTTGTGACCCCATTTGAGTTTACTTGGCAGAGATACTGGAGTGGTTTGCCATTTTTTTCCAGCTCATTCAACAGATGGGAAAACTGAGGCAAAAAGGGTGAAGTGATTTGCCATCATATAATATCTGAGGTCTGATTTGATCTCAGATCCTATTGACTCAAGAACCAGGACTGTATCCACTGTAAAAGATAACTGTTATATAACTAGAACTTGACTATCAAGTTTGACTTGATAGTTTGTTATTCAGCCCTCCAAACTACACTAACTTAATCTGCAGGTGTCAAGATACCTAACTCGCTACCTGTCAATAAAGGAATCATGGAAGAGATAATATATGAGCCAGGGTGGGCAAGATTTGAATAGTTGGAATGGAGGAAGGGACAAGGAAATTTCAGGTGGGGGAACAGAAAGAGCAAAGAGATGCATGTGAGATTAAATGTTAAAAAAAGAATAAAAGAAAATAAAGAAAATAATGGAGTTTTTATGGAACAGTGAAAAAATTGTCCTAGTTAAGAATTGAAGGTTTTGTTGCATTTGTTTTAGGGAAATGTGAAGATATCTAACTAGATAAGGGACAAATTATGGGTAACTTTTAACATTAGTCTGAGAGAAGTGTTATTTAATCCAAAGATGATAGAAACATCATGAAAGAGAGGAAATAAAATTGATTTTGGACTCCTAGAAGTAAAAAGCCTGTGTTTGAGTCCCACTTATATAACCATTGACAAGTCTCCTTACCTCCCTGAGCCTCAGTTTATTGATCTATAAAATGACAGGCTTGGACTAGATGGCTGCTAAGTCCCTTGTAGCTCTAGCTCTTTGATTTTCTGATTTTTGAGCAATGGAATTGTTTTAAATTATATTATAAAATAAAATAATTTTAGAAATAATTAATAATAGCATTGAATGAAAATAAGATGGATAAACAGATCATGTCTTTTACCTGAGATTCAATTTCTTCTTGAACTAGATCACTAAATTCCTGTCGACTTTTAAAAAAGACCGAAATCTATAACTCTTAATACACTATCAGAATTCTCTTTGGATAACATCTTCTAATATAGCTAGGTCCCAATCAGGATAATTAGTGAATCCCCTAAAATGGCAGTATGTATTAGAATTCACACTACCTACAGTTATGATTATGTAAAATAATATCAGTGGAATACTCAGTGTAAATCCAAATAATGGGAACACAAGATTCATTATGTGAACCATTTTAGACCTAGATGTATTCATCCCCTTCTCCAAAGGTGAACCACAACCCTTTTATACTTGGATTCCTTAAACTTTTCCAGCAACAGTTCCTGTGGAACTAGATCATATGATCATTGATCTGGAAAGGATGCTAAAAGCCATCCAGTCCAATGCTCTCATTTTAAAGATGGGTTCGGTGAAGCCCATAGAATAAATGACTTGTCCAATGTGAGACAAAGAGCAAATGAAAGAAGTGATTACACACCCAGGCCCTCTGACCCTAAAAAAGCCTGTGCATTTCTCTTCCACACTGCCTTTTGTGGGGCATACCTCCCTCTGCTGTCAAGTTTTGTACATTGGTTGTAGGTGAGAACTCAGAGCTTATATTTTTAGCTAGAAACCAAATCTCGGGAGTTTTGATATTGTTGAGAACTGCCAGCAGCATGCAGAGAGCTGTATCATCAAATTTAATAAGTAACTTGAAGAACATTTTCTCCTACCATCTGTTCTTGCGGAGTTATGAATTAGATTTATACTTAGTCCTATTTGCATAAATAACACCTACAATTTAGGAACTGGTTTCATGAATTTAAATCAATATGTTGACAAACACTGCCCACCTATGTGTTGAAATATAGTCTATAAATGTTCCTCCTGAGGAGATAAATATGGTTAAATAACAGCATAATCCCATTTCAGATGCAATTATGCAGAATAGTAGAAATAGGAGAGACCTAAGATATCATATAGTCCAATTTTTTTTTCATTTTACAGATGAAAAAACTGAGATTGAAGGAGCAGAACTCCCTTCTTCTAATCTTTTCCTGCTCTAATCCGTCTTCACATAGTTGCCAAAATAATATTTCTAAAACCCAAGTATAACCCTATCATTCTGCTCAAGAACTAATGGCTCCCTCTTGCCTCTAGGGACATTTAGCTTGAGATTTAAAACCCTTCAGAGTCAGCCTCAGGACTACCTTTGTAGGCTTAATGCTCATTATTCCCTCTTCCTGATTCTGAATCCAGCACTCTTATCTCCTGCACCACCTAACTGCCTGATTTCCCCTCACATACTCAATATTTTGGCCAAATTTGCACACTTGCTACTCTCTAAATAGAACATTCCTCTGCCATCTCCACACTAGACTATTTCATCTTCCTCCAAGGCTCAGCTAAGGTGTCATTTCCTTCTTGAAGCCTGTCTTGCTTTTTCTCTCCTCCTCCTCCTCGAGATCGTTTTTAATTTTATTTTTATATCTCAAATGTCAATATCAAAGCAAAATGACTTAATGGTTAGAAACTTGACCTTGAAGCCCAGAAAAAACTGAGTCAAAATCCTACCTTTGAAATACATACTGGGCAAATCACTTAACTTTTCAGGCCTTTAGGCAGCTAACTTAAATCCCAGAGGAAGTGCCAACCTGAAGAGAGGGAGAAAATTTCCTCATCTGAGAGTTTCTAATACTAATGAAATCACAGTCCAGTCCTGAAGTCTCACAGCTGGAAAAGAGTAAAGAATTCAATTCTTTTGACTCATTCAGGGTTCTTTGTACTCCACCAAATACAGAGATCAGTTCATGCAGTACCTAAAATAGTTGTACTCTGAGTTAACAATATCTGTAACAAGAATAAGAATGAGTCTACTACATGTCTACTTTGGTTTTCTTCTTGGAGCAGCAGTGATGGCTCAGGATCACTCACTGGTCTCATTCAGGTCACTGTGAGATGGGAGATTCAGAGCCATCCTTTGTCAGGGACATAGATTTTATTTGGACAAATATCCTTTTCTGGGAAGTCTTTGGGAGAGTTGGAGTAATTAAGGATACATTTCCAGGCTAGATGGATGAGATTAGAGCTTCTTCTCTCCATGGCAATAATCCAGAATCTATCTGCATGTCAACAGATGGCTGAATCAGGCGATTTTGTAAAATGTTCAGCCATCATGGGGATGCTGCTCAAGGCGGCGTGTTCTCCTGCCTGGTGCCTGATGGCTTGCAACTCAGGTGTCCAGGTTTCTTAGTAGAAAATGTTAAGGCTTTAAAAAAAAATTCTGAAATAATTGATCATTTGAGTTTTCTCTTATCTGATCCAAGGTGGGGAAGGAAGTAGAGGTCTTTCAGTTAATTAACATCAGAAAAAAAAAAAGCTTCCATTCCTTTTGGAAACCATTGTGATTCTTCTTCTTCTTATTATTTTTTGACTTTCACTACCTTATCTTTTAGCAATATCATTAAAATGTGCAATTATCTTAAAGAAAACCTACTGTTCTTTGGCGTTGATTCTTGCCTTTGAGCCGGAATATGAACAAAAAAGGAAATATCTGTAATTTGTATCCAAAGACAAAGATGCATCTTTGCTTACTTAGAACAATTGTCATAGCAATGGCCCAGCTACTTTCAGAAACAGAATATCATCATATAATGTAGAGTTCTGATATTTGATACACTTAAGAGTGCTTTTAATTGTGACAGATGGGTCCAGAGCCCCTGTCATTTCCTCCACAACCCTTGCCACTTCCCCCACACTAAAGCTGCTTTTATCTATCCAGGGCTTCTTTTATTAAAAGGAAAACAGATTTTATGACTCACTTGCAACCTAATGTGAATCACTTTAATGAATTGCTCTCCCAACAATATTTAACGTAGAGAAACCTGTAAGAATGGTTATCTAATGGTAGAATTTCAGGTTCCAGACACGGGAATTGATTTTGATTGCTTCTAACTAGTGGATAGAACGCTGAACTTTGAGTCAGGAAGACCTAAATTCAAATATTGCCTCTGGGTGAACCTAAGCCTTTCTGAATCTGTTACTTCATCTGTAAAAAGTTGATGATAAAAGTACCCACTACACAAAGTGGTTGTAAGGATTAAATGAGATGGCATGTAAAGTGTTTTTCAAATCTTATATAAGTTATATAAGTACTAAATATTATTTGTATTAAACGTACCATTAAAATGAAGCCTCCAAAATATTTGGTACCAGATAGAATCTTTGTTTCTGCAGTGATAACTTTAACTGCACTTTTTTTGGGGGGGAAAGGGCAGGGACGTAGTAAATTTCATCACTAGTATTGTGAGTCTTTTCTTTGATATTAGGTGATCTACAGGTTTGATTCCTCAAAGACTGTGGCATTCTGGGATATGCTATTGTGTAGCATCACTTGAAAAAGTCTGAAAAAGATAGGGTTTTATTTCAGTTTAGATTCCTGAACATGCTTCTCAATCCCTCAAATATATTTAGTTCAGGGTTCAGCTCATTTGTCAACTAATTATCTACTTACTATGTCTATGTGATAGGCTAGCTCTCTGGCTTCTTGCCAAATGGATATCACATAGATGTTTTTCATCCATTTGGTTTTGGCTGTGTAGATAGTTGGGCCAAACTCTTTTTGAGTGATCACGGATCTAATTTAGGAGGTTCCACAAGTGCTCAAGGGCTTAAAACAATTATTATGCTACAATCTGTCAACAAGAACATTTGAAGGACCTCCCTAAGGCATCTTTCTTTCACTGAGACTGTTCTGGGTGATCTCCATTACAGCAGCCAACGGTGAACCCATATTTCCTTATTTTATGTCTTCCTTGATATAGAAGACAGTATGGTATAGCAGAAGCAAGGAAGATCTGCATTCAGGTCCTGTCTCTGATATACACATATATGTATGTACACATATTTAGGCTATGTAATCCTACCAAGTCACTTAATTTGTCAGTGCCCCCAGACAATACTCTAAGGCTATAAGTTGCAAAGAAGGTGTCATGCTACAGGGTATAAGTTGGGAATTACCTATACAATTGCCCTGATTGAACACCTTGTTATATTATTAATATCTTGATATTAAAAATCAAGACTCAAATAAAATCATAATCACTGTCTTTTGAGGACTTCAAAATATTAACATATTTGTGAATGATCTCTTGTTGGAAAAAAAAACCTTTGAGGCAGCATTTTGTTTTATTAACTCAAATGCAAATGCAAATGTTAACATTAACAATAACAATAGTAATAGTTACTATTCATTAATTTCTTTAAGGTTTGCAAAACACTTCACATGTTTCTTATTAGATTTGATTTATAAGTATGGGAAATAAGAAACAGAGAAGTTACATTATTTGCCCATAGTATGGATAGTAAATGTCTAAGGTGGAATTCCAACTCAGATATTCCCAATACCAACTCTAATACTCTAACTACCATACTACCTCCCTGTCTTTAAAATGTCCTTGAAAAAAGCCAACGAATTGTAAATGCATCATATAAAATCTTTATATTTGCTGTACCTTTTAGTCAATTGTGTGACATTGATGATCTGCTTTAGAATAATATTTGTAAAAGTCTGCCTAATCTCTTCCCCTATCCTTTTCAGGAATTCTTTTGAAACATTTGTAAATTATTCTCACAAATTTTGAAGAGATTATGAGATAGAGAGATGAGATATAATGTACCGGTAGTTAGTGACATTTTTTTGGTTACCTTTTCTCAATAGTAATAAGGTTCACAATTTTTGCCAATTATTCTCCTTCATGTATCTTAAACATCTGTTCCTCAGTTCCCTCAAAATGGCTCTGCCTCCAGCACAGGCCTACGCTAGATATTTTTAATTTGGTCCAACTATATTTACAGTATCTTTTTTCTTTAGTGTTATTTCTATTTTCTCATACAGCTTTTCAAGGATTGTGATGCTGGAATCCCAAAGTGGTGACTTCACTGTTACTGATGGAGAAAATAGATACTTGTGAAAATTTCGACAGAGTTTTTTTTTTTTTTTTTGTTCTTTTTAAAAAATCTATGACCTATTTTTCTCCTTCCCATTTCATTCTTAAACATTCTTGGAATAACCAGGTGTAACTGGGTCTATTCCAAGCTTTCTGCAAACTTAGTTTCCTTTCTCCTGTTTTTATTGTTTTATGAGGCAATGCTGCTCATGCCCTCCTTTGTAAGATTTTGCTAATGAGTTTATATTCTAATTCAGCATTTCTCAGGACCATCATTTTGCTCCACTTGATGAGGAAACGTCAATTTGCTGGGTTCAGAGATTTTGTAAGATCATAAATACAGAGCTTTAAAAGATCTTAAGAGTTTTTCAGACTCAATACCCTTTTCTTCCAGATGAGGAAACTGAAGTGCAGAGAAGCCCAGGGACTTCTTTCAAGTAGAAAGCAGGGACATGGGGAGACTTATCACAGAGGCAGTAAACATCAGAACAAGGTTTATAGGTGCCTTTGATTTTTCCATCGTGGCAATTGCTTTGCATTAGTAAGCTTCACAGTGAGCAATAGTAGTCTATACTGATATCTGCTCCTTTACTCATTTCCTATTTTTCTGTATCAATAGTTTATTTGAATACATTGAACTGAAGCTGTTTTAGTTATGTGCCACATCTTCTCATATTATTCTTCTAACTTTGTGTCATATTGATACCCCTTTTAGGGAATATAACAGAAAAAAATTCTCCTAGCACTTTGGGTAACCTCAGGTGGAATATTTTGAGGTTGTTGTTTGTGCCATTGAAAAGAATATTCTTATTGATGAGATTGAAGATAAATATAAGCCAAAAATAAAGTTGATTATAGGCTACACTGAAGTTTTAGCCAGATTTGGAGAAGCTAATATGCAATGAATCAATCAAGCATTTATTTTGCACCTATATATGCTCAGGCATTATGTTTGGTTCTAGTGCTACAAAGGTAAAAATGAAATAGTTTCTTCCTTGAAGAGTTTACCTTCTTTTCAGACTAACATAATTATGGAATAAAGATATATATATATATATATATATATATATATATATATATATATATATATATATATAATTGCTTTTTTGATTCTGTCCTGAAAGAGAAGGTATAAAATTATCAGACTTATAGCAGAAAGGGACCAAAAGATAGGTCTAGGATTTCCAAGGTCTGAAATGGGATTTGCCAACATCTCATAATCTTGGGGGAGTCTTGCTAAGCCTAAAAAGATGTCTTAGAGACTTTCTGTTTCTCACTCTGATTTATCAATCTTCTAAGACTAGTAAGAGACTATTGAATATGAATGTGTACTCAGTTCAAATTGGGACAAATTATAGAAAGATTATTTTTAAAAATCACTTTCTCCATGATAATTAGAAGAGAAAGATATAAGTCTAAATGACTACCCTTGACACCTCAGTTTTAAAGACATACACGTAATTCCCTTAGCCAGCTGAGAATGAGATGCTGCCAACAAATATGAGAGCAGCTTCTGTCGAGCTCATATGGAGCTGAACCACATTCATCAGGGGTATTTTTATTAGAAATGTGACATCTCTGAGTTTGGGGTTGGAAAGAAAAGGAGTAAAGGCCTTTCCAATTATCCACACACCTTTTTAAATGATGAACTTAATACATTGCAGAAAAGCCTTGGTCTAGCTGATTAATTAATTCTTGGAAGACATAAGCATAAAGATTTGGCAAGCCAAAGGGAACATCTCATCCATGTGTGGATCTCCCCAGTAACTGAGAAACGTTGTGACTTCCTAGACAGATGTCTGTCTGCTCATACTGTAAAGCCAACTGATACTCAACACTGAGCCAAGGCCTCGTGCTTGCCTTATACCAGGAAATCCCATCAATGCTTAGTCTAGCAATTTCCTTAGTTGTCAATCATCTTGTCAATCTGTTCTAAATATCAGTCCTTCCCGAATCCAGTAAAGCTGAAATTGTACTAAAAAGAACGAGTGAGCAAGCAGAAGAAATTCTATGAAAATCATTTTTGCATATACCTCAAACCCACCTACCCAGTGACCTTTCCTTTGTGATGTGTATGTAGCACCATGGGTAGCTCTCTGTCACATATGAAACCTTCAGAATAGCTACCCCATATTCAAAGTATGGTATGGCTTCTTATGCACTCACAATGATAGTTTACGAGCCTCTACTGGTTGTTTTTGGTTTTGTTTTGTTTTGTTATTTTACTTTTTCATTAATCAGCTAAAGGAAAAATACTATTCAAAGCAAAAGCATTGTTTTTAATGGTAGAGAAAGATGATTTGTAATAAAAAAAAAAAAACTTCCTCCCCACCCCCTGAAAAAACCCAAACAACCCTTGGGCATGTTCTCCTAAAAATAAGCACTGAAGGGTGTAATCCTGCACAGTGATTCCTCCGATGCTGCAGAACCAGTAAGGATTCTTGCTGATGTCATCATCTCTCTTCTTGCTGATCACAACGTCCCCTTGGGGCTTGGCTGGTCTTATCCCCAGCTTGGCTATTCTTTTACTCCCTGGTATTCCTGCTGGGTAAATAGTGTCTTTTGGGCCTGGCAAGCACCGATTTTAGCCTGCTAACATTCAGGGATTGTAACCTCTCTGGGATAAGGGCCATCTAATAACACTTTAGTAATAGTCACCACACCCAATTAACAAAAGCTAAGCCTCTGTCCCTAAACTAAGGTCTTTCCCTTTTGGCCCTTATTTCTTTGCAGAAGATCAAAGTCTTCTATTGCAGATAAGTACCAAGATCCTTTCTGGTTTAGTTGCAAATGTATTTGAGTCAGGAAAAAAATAACTTAAGGAAGCACTGCCTGTGCTCTCTGGGATGCCAGCACCCTCCCTATCTTTAATATGCACATATGTCAGCAGCAAGGACCATAATGCTTTTGTGCTATATTTTGCTCAGGGAAAAGCCTTAGTCTCACTACAGAAGAACTAAATGACAAGCCAAGCATGGTTAATAGCATATAGAACATTTTGCATCTATTCATCCCCCACCTCTCCAAGAAAAGCAGGAAGATGGAATAATTTTTAACCATCATTTGACACACATAGTATATGGAGAAAGCAAAATTGGATCTTTTTTTTTTTTTTTTACCCTCAGACTGAAAACTAAGCATCATGACAGCTCATGTTTATTCATTGTGCTGCAGTAATCATAGGATCATAGATTTAAAGTGGGAAGAAAGCACAGAAATCATCAAGTCCCTCCTGTTCATTTGTAGAAAGATCTGAGGGGCAAAGAAAGCAAATAACTTGAACAAGGTTGCCCAGGTAGCAAAAGTGACCCTATCTATCCTATATCCAGATTTTTTTCCTCTATATCATCCCCCAAATTTCACTTAGAATTTTATGATAGAAAATGAATCTGTCCCATGATATAAAAACTCAGCCTCTTGGAGGAAGGTCTAGAATGCCCAAGATCAGAAATAGGTTTTGCCTTTATTTCATAGTTGCTGGCAAGCCTGGGCTGAACCTAGAAACATCTCTGAGATATTTTTTGCTTTAACTCCTGGCTTATTGGAGCCTTATGCAATATTGTACTGAGTTTGGGAGCTGTTTTTTTCTCTTAGTATGTTTGCTAGCTGTTCTTAGAGAAATGTTACATTATACGCAGGGATAGAGGAAAGGAACCAGGAGATAAAATTGAAGATGAAAAGAGAGAAGGGAATCATTAAAGAAAGAAGGTTGCCAATGAGAGTTAAATGGAACGGAGCCTTAGACTCAAGTCTGGGCATTTGCTTAAGACCTGCCTCATTGGTTGAAAGAATGATGCCTACATATTCTATCTTCTTAGGAGACAGAGCTGGTGAGAGTATGGAGAGAGGGTTTTAATTCTGTGTATGGCAGGAAAGAGAAAAAAATTTGGGGAAAAGCCAACATGTAGAGGAACCTTGAACGTGTCCCTATTTCCAGCTTACTGCATCGTAAACTTGGAGGAATTTCTTCTGAGATAGCTCACCCCCAGGGAGAGAGAACTAATTCACTCTTTATTGGCTGGAATATTCTAATCTGTACATTTTCTCTCAGTTTTGCTTACTATTGACTTGGATAAATGATTTTGTTTGCTATTCACTATTGATTTTGTCTGACAAGAAAGAAGTCAAGCTTTTGGATTTAGCTGGGGGCATTTCTTCCCAGTTAAGCAAGAGTGTCTTGGGTCCAAAATTCATTTCCTCTAGACTAGCAATATTTGGGGGAACAGAGAACTATAATTGTAGTCTGTTATCTCTTCTTTTGAGGGGAGCAAAATGGCCCAGATTTGTAGCTTAATTTCCTGTAACCTTCCTGGCTAGAATAAAAATCTCCTTTGGAGAGCAACTGGCAAGCATTCAGAGATATCTATTCATGCCCTTTTCTTGGCTATATTTAAACAAATCTGGGTGAACATACATATAACCTCCATGAGCAAGACACACCCAACTTATAGGTACAATAATGAAGAGTTTCCAAGCATCCTATTTACAGTAAATAAGCAAACAATGAAATATTGATTGAGGACTTATCATATCCTTTAAAATGTACTCATTTAACTAACACATCAATTTCCTATCCATTATAGATAATTGAAAGTCTACTACATATTTAGTCATCTGTTTATTCCTGAATTAACCAGACCACAGTCTGGTGAAGCATTGGGAAGTAGCCAAATGACTTTTTGGCAGCAATTTTTTGAACCCCCTTGAATGCTAATGCTTATTATTATTATTATCTCATTCTTCTGGTTGTTTTCAGTGTAGTTTAGATAGAAACAGACCATGAAAAATAACTACTATCATTATTCTTTTATGTTTAATGTTCTGCAGATTTGTTTCACACTTAGATAAAATGACTGCTTTTTTGTATTTGAATAAAAGTATTCAGATGTAAGTTCATTTTCTGCAGGATTATTATTATTATCATTATTATAGCAATATATTACAAGTTTTTATGCTTTTTAAAAACTTGAAAGATAGGAAGAGCTAGGTGGCACAGTGGATAAAACACTGGTTCTGAAGTCAGGAAGACCTGCTTTAGAGACTAGCTCTGTGACTTTGGGCAAGTCACTTAATCCTAATTGCCTCAAAAAAATCAAACCAAAACAAAACATTGAAGGTCCTTTGGTCCTTATTCTACCACATTTATTAGTGGTAAAATTGTTTTTGCAATTTTCTGCTATGGGAACCAAATTCTGGCAACACAAGATAATGCATCCATTTAGCATCTCTTAGAGAATTGTAATCATCATATATATAGTAGTCTTATCTATTTCATTCTTGAAAATTCCATAACAGGTCAGCTCAATGATTCAGTGGATTCAGGAGGGCTTGAGTTCAAATCTGGCCTCAGACATTTAAGACTCATTAGTAATGGAATACTAGACAAGTCATTTAATCCTACTTGCCTCACACAAAAAAAGAAAATGTTCCATGTATAGACAAATTTTATGCAATTTATATTGAAAATATGAGTAATCACAGATGAGAAAACATTTAAAAGATGGAATCCATTTGCTGAAGAAATTATTGGAAAATAGAAATAGAGGCTTTTCTCCTCATTCTCAATGAGGTTCTATTTGTACTGTTTACTGCCAGATTCGTGGATTTTTTCAAAACTCAAATGATCCATATTGGCTAGGTGCATGGTGCCAAATTTCGTAGATAATTGAGCCATCATCCTTTCTGCTTTGCGTGCAAAATGATACATCCAAAAGAACACAAGAGTGTCATTTTCTGGATATTAAAGTACCTTCTGCTTAGGAGCCATTGTGAGAATTGGCTAAAGAAGCTAAACCAGGCACCTCATTTTCACACTTCACCAGGGTTGGGTAATTAAATGACTAATTAAAAAGACTCTGGGGTAAATAGTCATGATTTCCTGATAACTCTATAATAAATGATCCTCAACCATAGTTGGCCAACTAGCTCTAATGATTTACCCATTAAAATGCCATCACTCAGCTCTTGCCCAGCTTGTACTTTCCATAATCTGGGGTAAAATTCAGATCCTATCATATAGAAGTGAATTTTAAGAATGTGAACAAAAACATTTATCTAAAACCAATATCTGGCATTATACTGAAAACTTTACTCTCAGATCAGAAGTAAAACTAAGATGTTTGCTGTCATCATCATTATTTGACACACTATCCACTATCATTAGTGATGAGGCTAGATAGCTATAGAAATGTTGGAAAATCTGCTCAAATACTCATCTATTTTTGTTCTCTTCCAAATCCTTTAGCCTCCTGGTTGTGGCAATATTTTCATTATATGCATATACCATGGTAGTTAAGCTCTAAAAGTTATGGGTCCATTAATGGCCTTCAAGAAAATGAAGTTGGGAAAGGTGAACATTTTGAAAAATACGTGCAGAGGAAATTAATTCTGAAGGTGACAAAATCTGAAAATATCCAGAAGTCAATTTTGAGACTATTTCAAAGAGAGGGAAATTCATATGAAATGGAAATCATAGACAGTATTATTATCACAAAAGGAAACAGAAAAGAATAGTGAGAAACAACTAGTATGTCCACTTTCTCATTTCTATAAGAATGGTCTATGCATAAATGGAAGATACCCTTAATGGAAAAATATGAGAAATTGACAGTCACATTGATACTTAAATCATTTTCCAAGCTCTGGGTAGGAATGAGGGAAGGGGGAGTTGAGGAAAGAGAAGGTTAAGGGAATGAGGGGAAGAATTTTTAAAGTACCTATATACCAGGCACTGCACTAAGTACTTTATAGATATGATTTCATTTAATCCTCAGAACAAACCTGGGAGTTAGGTCCTTTTATCACCATTTTACAAATGAAGAAACTGAGTCAAACAGAAATTAAGTGACTTGTCCAGAGAAACACAACTAGTAACTGTATGAGGCTGAATCTGATTTTAGGTCCTCCTGATCCAGACCTAGTGCTCTGTATCTTCTAACTGTAAAGTTGCTCTAAGCAACTCTATGCAAAGCAAGGATCCCTTTTGATCCTTTGAAGTTACAGACAGGATTCTTTCGAAAAGTTAGTTTGTGCTCATTAAAAACATCTAATCTTCTCTGGATAGACTTTCTTGCCTTGCCAACATATTCTGAAAGTGCACTTTTAAGATGTCATTTAAATTTATTAGGACTCATGCTATCTGCAACTTAGGCGTTTGTACAAAAAGAACCCCAGTGACCTTTCCTAATAATACATCTTTATCCCAGTAGTAAACAGGAAAATTGGTTTGGTTTCTGGGTTTGAATTTTTTACTTTGTGTTTCTGTATTTCTGTCACTTACGCCATCTTGACTGTCTTTGAATGTCTTCACAGCTTCAGTGGTGTTGATTTTTCTTCTGAAACCAGTCATGTATTTGTTCTTTATGAAAAGACATTATTTTACTTTTGAAAAATTGTATGTTGTCTGAATACAGATTGAAACATACTCTTTTAATTTTTTTTCTTGAGGTTATTTTTTTGGGGCAAAGAAATCTGTTTTCTTTCACAACTTGACTTCTGTGGAAATGTTTACATAACTTCACATATGCCTTCTCAAGGATGGGAGTGAGGAGGGGAGGAAGGGAGAGAATCTAGAACTCAAAGTTTTAAAAACAAATATTTTTTAAAATTGTTTTATATATAACTGAGAAAAATAAAATAGCAAATAAATGGGGAAAAGCCCAAAAAGGAAAAAAAGAAAATCATAGACAAAAATTTAAGACAATTGATTTGAATTTATTGTTGAAGATTCTAAATGATTCTCTATAATCAGTCTTAAATTATTTAATTTTTTAAAAATTTGCAAGGTTTCTTTGGGAAGCCAGTTTGTTATATAATACTTGCCAAATGAATGATGTTGAGATGTGTAACAATATTAAGATTTTTTTTATTTTATAATTATAAATTTTTTGACAGTATATATGCATGAGTAATTTTTTTTATAACATTATCCCTTGTAATCATTTTTCCAGATTATCCCCTCCCTCCCTCTAGTCCCTCCCCTAGATGACAGGCAATCCCATACATTTTACATGTGTTACAATATAACCTAGATACAATATATGTGTGTAAATCCAATTTTCTTGTTGCAAGTTAAGTATTAGATTCTGAAGGTATAAGTAACCTGGGTAGATAGACAGTAGTGCTAACAATTTACATTCACTTCCCAGTGTTCCTTTTCTGGGTGTAGTTGTTTCTGTCCATCATTGATCAACTGGATGTGAGTTGGATCTTCTTTATGTTGAAGATATCTTCTGGTTCTATTCATTTCACTCAGCATCAGTTGATGTAAGTCTCTCCAAGCCTCTCTGTATTCGTCCTGCTGGTCATTTCTTACAGAGCAATAATATTCCATAACCTTCATATATCATAATTTACCCAACCATTCTCCAATTGATGGACATCCATTCATTTTCCAGTTTCTAGCCACTACAAAAAGAGCTGCCACAAACATTCTTGCACACATAGATCCCTTTCCCCTCTTTAGTATTTCTTTGGGATATAAGCCCAATAGCAGCAATGCTGGATCAAAGGGTATGCACAGTTTGATAACTTTTTGGACATAGTTCCAAATTGCTCTCCAGAATGGTTGGATTCTTTCACAATTCCACCAACAATGTATCAGTGTCCCAGTTTTCCCACATCCCCTCCAACATTCATCATTATTTGTTCCTGTCATCTTAGCCAAGGATTAAGATATTTTTAAACTTCTAAACAAAGATCATTTAACTTTGACATTACTTTCAAATGGAGTGCACGGTGTGACTAAAACTATTTATCTGAATTCTGAGTTTAAGCCAGTTGATGGTTATGATGGCATATCTTGTAGCAATTCACCCCTCCAAAACTTTCAAGAATCCCCTCTTTCTAATAGGATAAAATAAGACACATTCAGCCAAGCACTAGTCCTGGGTCATATAGGTGGTAAGTGGCAGGGGCTTGACTACCAATACATCATACTTTCCACTGAACCAAACCAAGGCTCAGTTCAAATGGCACCTTTTTTATAAAGTCTTTCTTAATCTCTAAAGGAACTATTTCCTCTACACACACACACACACACACACGTGCACACACATGCATGAATGCAGCAACATATGAGTACATGTGCAGTGCATGCAACAGATGCACAGCACACAACATATATATGCATACATGCATACACCGTGTGTGTATGTGTGCACGCTTCCTCCCAAGTGCTGTCTCTGATGGGAAGGATGCTCTCTGAAGGCAGGAACTCTTTCCCTTTGTATTTATAACTTTAACTCTGGGATGGCTGCCATATCCCTTGGTTGATTGATTGATTGAAGTGCTAATTTATCTATTTCATGAAGATATTACTCAAAGAACTTGAGTGCTTTAAAGCCACTTAAGAAATACAGAGAATAAATGAGATAAAGGCACTTAATCTCCCTGAGGAAAAGAGCAAGCAATTAATTTATACATTAAAAATGGTTTTGAAAACCAGCTGTGTATTTCTATTGCTGTGCCATGTAAGGCAAAGAAACAGAAGTCACTTATAGCTTAGGGCTGGGATATGTTATTTTTGCAGCAAAAAAGGTGCTGGATTGGGAGGCAGGAAGAACAGGTTCTAATCTCCTTTAACTAGGTGATCTTAGACAAGTCACTTCACCTCTGCACCTCAGGGTCATATATTTAGATTATTTGGATTCAGTGACTTCTAAGAAAACTGACCTTAAAATTTGTGTCCTGGGATCTTATCCCTTTTCCACATCCATGATACCCTCTACAAAGCTATTATAGGGAAACTGGGTGGGGATCGATATTGGTATAACCAATCTAAATTGTAAAAAGAATTAGAACCACCATTGCAAAAAAAAAAAAAAAAAAACTCAAAAAGTCCAGTCCTTACCCCTCTCAGAGGCTTATAACTTCATTGGAGAGATAAAACACAGGCACATAGATAGTTATATAACAAATTGGTGGTGTATGGAGTAGAAAGAGTATGGGATTTGGAATCAGAGGACCTGGATTTGAATTCAGCTCCATAAATGACAACATGATGTTGACCAAGTCACTTACTATCTTTAGACCTTAGTTTCCTAGCCTGTAAAATGAAACAGTTGGTTATGATGATCTCCAAACTTCTTTCTAATTAAATCTTACACTAAATCAGACATATGCACAGGTGCTAGGGGGAATCTGAGGAGGCAAGGATTCCCAAGGACTGGAATGATTAGGGAAGGTTGTTGGGGAGAAATAGGAACTGGACCTCAAAGGGTGCTCAACACACACATGCTCTCAAACGAGGTCAGACTTCACCAGATGAGGTTTTCCAATGCTCTGTTTCCGTATTTTTAGAATAGCCAAGATGAAGAATGAAGTCAAAGAAAAACAAGAACAAAGAGAAAATATCAAAAAAATCAAGTCCCAGGTGGGCAAGATGCGGAAGGAAGCTCTGGGTTTGCAGTTCCAAGAATGGCTTCTGGATGCTGATGGAAAGATTCCACTTCCTGTGGTAAGGAGAAAAGGAGTCAGGGAGGAGAAGGGGAAGGAGGAATAGGGGAAGAGAAGATAAGGAATGGGGTGTTTCGTTATGGAATTGCTCATGGAAAAACTGTCCATGTCCATGTCAGCCTTAAAATCCTCCCCCTCAAATTCTACTTCTCCAGGAGCTCATTTAGCTCTCCATCTGTTTGGTCAATTTTCTTGGTTTATCTACAAAGTATTTTTCAACAAATCCTAGAAATCAAGGCCCTTATTTAGAGCTGGTCCCAATGGCTTCATTGCAGACAGGAAGGCCTGTCTTTGAGATCCCCTGATATGGTGGACAAAACACTAGATGGGGAGTCAAGGACTTGGTTTCCAATCTTATTTGGGACACTCCCTGTGTGATGTCAGACAAGCCACTTAACTTCTCTGGGATTCACTTTCCTCACTGACCAAAGGAAGGAGATTGATGAGAAAGCTTCTTCATTCCCGTCTAGCTCTAAGACTGATTCTATGAACCACAGTGAGTTTTTTCCAGATAAGATGGCTCATTTCCCTTTTATAGGAACTAATGGTTGTTAATGGTGGCTTTGGGAATGCCCACTGGTTCTGTATAGTGCTGGCCTTGGCTTTTGTACTGGACAAATATGAAATAATAGAGAAACAACAACAGTGCAGAAAGAAAATCCTTGAAAAGCATTTCTTTAGGAGGAAAATAAGTAACTCACTTGGAATTATCTGCACTCCAGACATTCCTAGAAAATTCTCTACATTAAGGAGGTCTACCTTTAAATTGGGATCCACCCAAGGATCATGTTTAATAATGAGCTTTCTAGGAAAAGTATGGTTGACACATTTTAAAATTTAATCATCATTAAGATTTTCATTATCACTTTCTTAAGTCTAGACAATAAACAAAATACTAAATTTCACATGTAAATTCTCATACTGCAATTTAACAACTGGATGAGAGCTGTTTGGAGCTGGTTTCTACACCCCTAAGGTCTACCCTACAATCTGGAAACCTTACCTAGTAGATATTCTTTTCCCCCTTTCAGGTTCTTTTCCAATTGTCTGTCCCAAGATTTGCCACAGGTCCCAGGGGGAAGGACAGTACAGCCAATAATGGTAGTGCATTTTGAATTTCTTGCTAGCAGTTCTCTTCCTCTGCACCTAGGACCTGATTCTAGAAAGGAGGAACTGAAGGGCTGCTAGAGCCCTCCCCTTACAGGTAAGGAAACTGCGGTTCAAAGAGTTTGACTTGCTCAATGTGATAAAATGGTAAATGATTGATCCTCAATCCTTTCACACTGAATCTAGCTCCCACAGTGCCTTCCTCCTCCTCAGTATCAACAGTGCTCTACCTCTACCACTGGTGAATTCAAAGGAAATAAATCACTCCTGCAAAACGTTAGGGTCCTCTTGTTCTAGAGGGATCCCATCCAGGACCCAGGTTCAAAGGTTCAAGGCTGTTTTTAAAATGTAAAATATAAACTGATGCTTCCTTGGGTGTTTATCTGTTCCTGTGTGTGTGATTTGCAGATTCAGAATGCCGTCCAAGCATTTCAGGACACTGTGGCAGGACAGAAAACTGGTGAGCATGTCTACCTAATAGCATTTGCCTGAGAGCTGAGCAAGGCTCCAACTAGTAGAGTTGTGAGAAAAATGTTAGTGCGTCAGTACTCTTGTTGGGCATCAGAAGGTCAGGTAGGTTCTTTGACAGTTAGAAAGAGCAGATGAATTTAAAAAGCACAGAAACAAGTGACCTAAATGACTTCATGTGAAGCAATCTCAATGTAAGCTAAAGGAAAAAGCTTTCAAAAAAAGATTAAAAAAACTTTAAGCAAGAAAGAGGAGCTTAAGGGCCTGGCAAATGAGGCAGGAAGTGGTAAATGAGTGGGTTTAAATGTTCTAGTTAAGCTTGAGATGTTCCAGGAGCATCTCAAAGTCAGCATGACCCAAAAGCAACTCATCCTTTCCCCCTAGTACACACAGCCCTCCTCCAAACCGCTCCTTTTCTATTGAGGGCACCATTGTCGTCTGGTTTGGTAACCTCAGAGTACCCTTGGGCTTTCCTTCTTGCCCCCACAGCCATCCAGCTCATGTTAAGTCAGGGCTTCTGCTTTCTCAAGACATCTCTCAAACCCTTCCTCTTCTCACTCCTCATGTGGTCCCCTGCTTAGTTCAGAACCTAAATGGCTTTTGCCTGGGCTGTTGCAATAGCCAATTATTTTAATAATGGTCTCAGCCTGCTTCAAGTTTCTCCCCTTTCAAAGCCATCTTTACTCCATCACTGCCAAAATAATCTTCTGAAAGTAAAGGGAAACACCATGACATTCCACTATTCAAAGACAGCTAGTGTCTTCTTATTGCCTAAAATAAGATAAAATAAACTTCTCCATTTGGCCTTTGAAGTTCTCCTCAGTCTGACTCCAGCTTACATTTTCAGGCTTATTTAACATTATTCTCATTCAGATTCTCTGAGTTTTAGCCAAATCGCTTTGCCAGCTATTCCCTGAATTCAACATTCCATCTTTTACCTTAAATTTTCCTTCCAGGTTACAAAGAAAGTGTAACCTGAATTGGCAGAGTGAGTTTCCTTGTCTGGGAGCAATGCACTCACAGGGCAGGGTCCATCTCTGTCACTGTTCTCTGATCCCCCGGGAATATTCTACATCTTCTTTGCTTCTCTAAATTTGTAATCTTCCTTCAAGACTCATCTTACCTTGGAAGGCTTCCCGCTCTCCCACTGGTTTTAATGCTCCTTTCTTTCTCAGTTTACCTGCTCTACATTTGATTTCATACATATCAAACCCTTCCTGTACCAGGTAAGCTCCATGAGGACAGGAATATGTTCTATCTTGTCTTTGTATCCCTAGCACTTTGCACCTCGATGTTTAATAAACTGTTAAACATTTTGCCAACACACCATTGGGAACAGATAAAAGATAAATAGACTACCTTAAAATGCAAGGGGCTTTGTAAATAAGAAGTCATATAGACATGGGAATTATTTATTATTTAAATTAATTTATTATGTACATAATTGCTATCTTAGGGAAACAAATATTTATAACCAATATCCTTTCCTGTTATTCTGATATTC